>NW_009603209.1:29900-84275 GCF_000690535.1 Cariama cristata
CCTAATGCTCTTTCCTATCTGAAAAGCTCAATACTATAGCATTTCTCTATTTCTCATAAGGTTGTAACAAAATACAGTGGGGAATCTTTAATTTTATAGCTTCATAATTAAGATAAGTGAAGCTGAATAAAGAACTGCTCCTATAAAACTAAAGAACACCAAAGAAAGATTCGTAATTACTACAGGTTTATAAAGATTCTACAGAGAAAATGTACATTTTTGTACATTATAAAACATTCATATAAGGCCAATGGAAATTAATATTTACAAATTGTTCCGAGTCTTTTTCTCTAAGTATACAATGGTCCACTTGTTAACACTGACATATTTATCTGGCTTTTCCCAGTTGTAGGAAAAAATTATGTCAATTTTCCTTCAGACTGCCTTCCTATTCTGTCACACACATTATTTCATGAAACATGAATCCAAATGTTCTGTTTCTTTTCAATTTCCTTTCACCACAAATTCCAGAGTCCCCCTCTCCATGGCTTTTAGTAACAATTCAGTCTTTCTAGTCTAATGGCAAAAATTCAATACTGCTGTCTTTAATCAGGCTACTTTTCACTTCGATATTTTCAATACTGAAGATTCAACCCTTTGTTAGAACTACTTCTTTCCAGGTCAGAAGTTATGCCTATGATTCTACTTTAAACACCTATTCTCATAAGAAACAGCAAGGCTTGATGAGACTTCTGAAAAACAGAACACTCAACACAAAGAAGAAAAAAATAAGTAATGGATTTTAATAAAGAACACCTTTTACAAGCTGTAATAATCAAGTACTCAGGCACTTCTAAAAGACTCAGGCGACTTTCTCCTGGGATATGGGCCATTAGAATTACAGTTAATGCAAAGCTAACCCATATTACTTGGAAAAGAAAAAAAAAGGTGATGTTTAAATAATTAGAGGGAATACCTTTGCCTCTTTCCTTTTCAAATTTAAGAACCATTCCTCAGTTCACTCAAACCATCTATGGTCACAAGTCTGTGTCAGACTTCTGACAGTTGAAGAGATGAAGGTCCAAAGCAGCTGGGTTCAAATTAAGATCACAAAACTGACATGATCTCGATACTTTCTACCCTGAAGAGCTCACAAATACGAGATTTGACAGACTGCACAAATAAGAGGATACCATTTACTGATGCATTGAGGAGAAAAACATCATTATAAAGTGGATTTTCTTTTTTCAGTTTTTGAATGGTTTGTCCTGTGGACAGTAAACTGCAAACTCTAATCTCAATGTGACAAAATGAGTCATAGGTACACAGGTGAATCCCTATAAAAGTAAGAAATGGAAAATCATATTAGAAGGAATAGCTGTCTTTCACATACTGCAGAAAGGCAAATCCCCAGCCTGTGATATAGTTCAATATAGACTGAACAGGCAAGTCTTACACATTGTCTGTTTAACTCATCTAAGAACATCCTTGATCATGAAGCAACGCCATCCTTGATCAGTCACATCTCTTGATCCCAAAGGAGTGGAATATTCCAAAGGAATGCCATATACCCTAGAAACTACACATGTAAATAAAACATAGTAGCAACCAGTATGTGAGAGACATAAGAAAAATAAAATTCCTCTGGATCCGTGGTCTAGCTGATGCTATGAAGACTAATGTTCTAAAAATCTTCTATGATCTTTCTTTTGTTATCAAACAACAGTACATACAACCACCTAACTGAGCCATATAAGCTGTGAGACATGGGGGATAAGCTTTCAGAATTCTGTGCTCATATGAACAATTCAGGTCCCCCTTCTCACAGAGTTGAAGAAGGACAAATACCTCCATGGGCACTTGAATCCCACTTGTGTGGACTTCACAGACATCAATAGAGACCTGTTGCCAGCTGCAGATTCTGTTCAATCGATAATGTAAACTTTAGGTTCTTTAGATCTACATCCCACTGTAGGTGGGGAATATATTGTGTGGAAATATATTCTAGAGATAGCCTACACTACAAATTGAAAATAGCGTAAGTAGTGGATTGCAGGATAACTTAAAATAAAAAGTCAGGAACATCGTCTTTTCCATCAGATTGTGTACTTTTTAGGACTCTTCTCCAAAAGAACCAGATGTTTGGTTTTAAAATATATACATCAAGCTCAAGATTGGTTACTGAAATGAACAGCAGTTCTGATTCAGATGTGTTTATAAACACAGAGGTTATGCTGAAAGATACACAGACATTTAAAAATACTATGTATATTTGTGCATGACTACCCGTATGTAAACTGGCCTCAAGTGTTATGCATTGATTAATCCCTGTAAGGCAAACTTTCAAAACTAAGGAAAATTTACAGTAACAGTAACCACAGAAATTATATGGAAAAAACGGATTACCTATGGGAAATACAGTTACTTCTTTAAAACTGGAGGTTTAGCTCATACATCCTTCCTTCTGCAATATCACTCCTTTCTAAAGACACAGATGGTAGGAACGGATTTGCTTCAACAGTGTCAATATCAATGGTAGATGTAAGTCACAGATTGGGAAAATCATGAAAAATACGGCTCTTCAGCCTTGAAAAGATATAGCACCTCACAGAGCCAAGAGCAAACAAAACCACAGTTTGTCTCTTAAATGTGTAGCATCACATACTGATTGGAAATTACCTAAAATCTTCTGGGCTTTATCTAACCAGGTGACCTGGAAATCCGTTCAAATCAAAGCATTCTTTCATGAGATTAAAGAAAGGAAATGCTAAAAAGTGGTTTTAAAATTGCAGCAGATTAGGTAACGAAAATATTCAGCCATGCTCATCCCGTCCCAAGGGGAAGTCAAGCAAAACAGAACTCAGCTGAAAACATTTTAAGGTAACTCATCATGGAGAACTGTATACCACAGATTCCTAACGGGATACATAAATGACACCTCTGAATCATTGGTGTGCATACAGACTGGATTTTCAGTGGCTGAAAATTCTCACCCTATGAAGGTAGTTAGTTGCTTTATACCTGATTTTACAACTCAGTGCTATGATCCTAATGTATAACCATAACTCCTTTTTATGTATTGATAATTATTTGCCCATTTAACTTTTTCATATACTTGCAGTTTTGGAATAGCAAAAATTAATAGTTCAATTTTCCACTGAGCTGGTGGTAGCAAAAGGCTCACATTAAGAGAGAGCTGTTGGAACTGCATGTTAATTTAGCAACAGAAAGGAGCCACCAAAGAAAGACAGAACAGTTTTCCCAGTGTTGAACTTCATGTTGAGAAAGACCGGCATTGGAGAATGAAGTTTTCTTTCTAAAGATATTTTCATGTGTTTAAAAAGAAAGAAAAACTTTAAATACAGAACTGTGGAAGCTGCCTTGGAATGAAAAGTACTCCTGAGCTCAGCGCTATATAAGAACGATGATTCTAATGAGTCAAAGAATTAAAGCAATGAAAGTGAGATACTACAACCATGTTATTGTCCTTAGATCTGATCCTAAGAATGAGGAAGAAATAAATTTTTGAAATGCTAGCATCAATAACCTTGAAGACAGTTATCAAAAGGTACAGAATTTGTACAAAATTCTACAAGGAGGCTGTAATGGAATATACCGTGATTCCCTATTTCCTATTAAAAGAATAAAGAGATATTTTGAAAAGACCAAGCACCTTTTCTTGGGACGTTTAAACAGTTTCTCACGTTTCCAATCCCTTGCGAGACATGAAAGCGTCAAAGTTCCAGGTAAATCTTAAAAAGGCTATGCAATTGAATTCATCTCACAGTGAACAAAAGGAAGGAAAATACTATTCTAGGAGTGTTATTCAGTCCTTAGAGAAAGTTTCCCAGAAGACTGATGCCTGAGTACGTAGTTAGAGTTGAACAGGACTTTCACAACATACATCCACGGGAGGCATAACTCACGATGTGTGATCAAGCAATTGTATCGTTTCGATCTTGCTTCTCATGGTACTTGAAAGCTTCAAAATAATATTATGGCTAGGAAAACACTTCTATATGCTTTCCACAAACAGAGAACTGAAGCACAGATAAGCCAACATGTCCACAGTCACAGAAATTGTCAATGAATAGGGAAATCAGGACAACCAAGCATCAGATGAGCCCTCTAAATCTTCTGCTTTGGAGAGCATGGAAGAGGACCTCAGCACTCACAGTGAAGCAAATCTGGAGAGTACGCACTGTGCTATTTTAATTCTTCTTACTGTAAACTGGTACTTTGTACTATCAATCTGGAGCTAAACTAGGTGTAAAACTGATGACTGCAAAAATGATCTGTTAGTCTATTAAGGATTGAATTAAGCACTGTATTTGGAGGAAGACTGAACAGAGTTCTTCACAGGGAAAAATTCCACGTTCTGCTGATCCTACAAACCCAAAAGCAACTAAGATTTCATCCAGAGTTTTTAGCATATTCAGCTGTGACAAGATTCAAGGCAGATTTGTTTAACAGATCCCATTTTGTCTCTTCTAGTTACCTGGTATCGTATGTATGTACAATACACCTTTGTGCGGTATAATCTGTGTATGACTACGAGACTTGAAAATGTATATTGTCTAACAGGTATGGACAGAGATAGTGAATTCCTATTTAACTTGATCTAGGAAGCTAAAATCTCACCTTATTTACATATGCACAGCTTAACTGAAATCAGTGAAGCTCCCTCTATTTGCTTAGCCTAAGAATACAGCCCAAGATTTATAACACAATAAGCCTTTAAGTACCTCATCTCAACTGTGCAAAAACACTTTTACTGGATACACAGATCATTGATTCCTTTTTAAAGTATTAGACTTTGTCTCTACAAATTAGCTCATTCTGTTTCCTTGCCTTTACTTGGATTTTGTTACTAGCAAACCAAAACTTTCTCCCATCATCTCTTATTCGTGTTTCTGGTACCAGGAACCCCACAGCCACTCTATAAAACTCGATGCAAGTCAAAAAAGGCTATTCTGAGTATTTGGACTTGGCTTTCATCCAACAAGATTATTTTGCAGGAAACGGACAAAACTGGAACATATTTTCTCTTTACATTGATAAAGTCAGTCAGCTGGAATATATTAAAGAATTTGCTGGTGCTAAATTAAATTTTCTAGTAACTGCATCACCTGATATAGAAGTAACAGAACTTCTCAATTATAATGGGTTTATTTGAAGACCTGTTTCTTTCAGATTTTATGTCTAAAACGATGACACATGAAACAACTTCAACTCTGCTTGATGCGGTATAGCTCAAGATCAAGATCATACTCATCTGTGGCTGGGAGTAAAATTGTACCCAATTGTAAATTATCTCTAATAAGCAGCATGTGCTAGTATATTCGTCAAAATTGCTCTGTTTACAGCAACAGTGGAAATAAGTATTTTTCAATATTTGACTCATATTTACAGATGCTGAGTTTTAATTATAATATATGTTGGTAATTAAAAAATACATGGAATGCAATACATTTAATAGAAGATATGATTTTCTCAGAAATTAATGGGACTTCTTAGAAAAAGATGGAATCACTGAGACAAAACGTAGTGATTCTTTGTAAGTCTTTTTAGACACTTGCTACTGTACAAAGATTTTAAAATTTTCTAGCTTAATTTCTAACTTTCCTATCTATCTTTATATCTAAAAATAATTTAAATTACTTGAAGAGGTATACTAGTTTTAAAAAAAAGGCAGGAAAAAGAAAGTAAGCAAGCCAAGGAAATACTATTACACAATAAAACCCAAATACTCAAACCTTGGAAACTATAAACAAGTAACGTAAATTCATTGTTCTAATAATAAATAGTTAGGGCCTACAAATATCCATAATGTCAACCAGCAGGACTAGCAAACCAACCTGCTATATCTTTCTGATGGTGTTAGTGGTCTGTGTTGTATTGATATCCTAGATTTTCATTTCCAATTTCATAGCTGAATTTGATTTTATGAAATACCTGCATTATATGCTTTCTCTTTTATGACTTTTTGGCTCACAAAGAATGAGCAGAAGTGCTTTACAGTCCCTCGGGACCTGTTCTTACTACACTGCTATTTCCAACTGTTTTAGGTTGTGAGTTTGGTTTGCTGGGAATTTTTTTTTTTTTTTTTGGAAACAATGATCTAGACATAAAATCCCTATTGCAACTATGCAGATGACAGACAGATTAATAAGTACATCAATAATTAAAGAATTAAAGCAACTTGGCTAGTGCTACAGAATAATCTACCAGGTTAAACAACTGCAAATGAACAAAATATATTTTATACTGACAAATTGAAAATAACACTTCTGAGGTTAAAATACAATTTAGTGTAATAAAAGAATAACATCTGAAGTTTGGAAGGTCTTCATACAGCACAACTAAAATAACAATATAGATTGCAAGCCCCCAAATAAGCTACTCTTGGACAGGGAAGAAGTGTAGCCGCAGCAGCGTGGCACCATGCCAGAGCCCAACTGACCTTGGCACACCACTGCTCTGAGAGACAATCCCGTCACAAGCAAGTGAAACTAATCTATTGTTACACTACTGCTGAAATAGGGGTACGAATTTCTCCGCTTCTGGCCGGAAAGCAGCTGTAGTGCTCTTCATGGAGACTTGAATCAACTCGCTGATTCAAATGGAGACAAAAGTGTTGTGTTTTGTTTTGGGTTTTTTTTTCTGTGGTAGATTTAGTCAGATGAGTAAACTTGATTCACCATGCTACAACCCAGGCAGAAGAGCCAAGGCAGGGGGAGGAACGGGAATGTGTGGCTGTGGCTGAAATAAGAACAGCCCGTTCCCTTCAGCAGCACTACAGGCTTTGACCAACTTTTAAGCCAATAAATAGCTACACTGCTTCCAGAACCACATCAAGAAAAACATACCATATAGCAACGCTTGCAGACAATTGCCATAACATGTGTTTCTAATGTAATACTGTGACCAAAAAGAAAAAAAAAAAAGCAGCAGTAATGCAACAATCACTGGTTGTATACAAAGAGAAACTTCAAATACAAGTGAAGAACTGGCTACACCTTTACACAGTGGTAGAAGGCAACCTACCAGTTTTGGCTCCCAAAGCTCAAGACAGAGAGGTAGTTGTCGCTTCTAAGTCTTAAGAGAGAACCTAAGTCTTCCAGGCTAAACTTAGGACTGTAAGGAAATCCCATTCTTCATTTGATTCCCAGCAAGTCTAAATCACTATGTAAAAGTGATCCTGTACTTTCTGGTCTGACTGCTTTCAGTTTCCACATTTTATTACTCTTTTTCCATTTCTGGGAAATAGAAAGCAGGAATAAAAGGAAAACTCTTAATTCCTTTCAAATTTTGCATATTGGTCACCAACTACCAAAGAATTATTATTCCTAGATACCAGCCTGTGTGCAGTGGTGATCCCCCCACGTATAATCCAATGGGATGTATACTGTAGGTCTGAGTGACAGGAAGGGAGGGAGGAAACAAATCATCTCCCTTTTTAGCATGCATGATGACACACCTGCTGAGATCATCTTAGCAAACTAATCATTTTGCATAGACCTCAAAAACTGATCATGTTCTAGTATCTGCTGTTTTCAGCTCTTATAAAAAAATAATTTTATTTATATAAAGTTGCCAGTCTTAGCACGCAAATAACTAAGTGAAATTTAACAGATGTGACATGCACGGTCCCAATGAGACTAAATGGTTTATTGATCCTTCCCAGTCTTAAACATTATGAAAGCCAGACCTAGTGTGCATAGCAGACAGATCTGAATTATGATGAATCCCCAGGTGAAAAGAACAATTGTGGCTAATGACAATTTGGGGGCGGGGAGGGGGGGGAAAAAAAAAAAAAATCAGTAAAAAATCAATGCAATATAAAATAATTTCCACTTTAACTAATTTCATTTGACTCAGCATGCAGCCAGATGCATCACGTAGAGTTTGAGAAGATCTTTACTGCATGTATGCTTACATGAGTATTTGCAGATAGGTATACCATCAGGTGGAATTCATAAACCATTGATGGTCCCATGCTTCCTCTAATGACACTCATCAAAGTAAAAGATCTGAGTGACAGCCAGAGGCACAGGGGACAGCAATAGACTTCTTGGATTTTTCTGAGTATATGCCAGCTTGTTTTTGTACAACATGTACAAATAACGAAAAGGAAAAAACCAAAAAACAAAACCCTCAAAAAGACAATTTACATAGACATTTTGCTTGCTCCTGTTTTGATATCACTCAGGCCATGGACTGCTCTTGCTGCATTTGTACAGTATCAAGCATAACAATGTCCTGGTCATAGCAGGAATCCCTAAGGCCTCGTGTAATATATGTAATGAGTAATAATGCAGTCTCCTGCTGCTTCCTGCGTCTCTAGCTGCTACGTTGACCTTCTTCTCTTGATACTGCACATGTCAGCTGGCTCCATTTGCTTCTGGAATTAGCATTAAAATGGCAATCCTTAGAGATTACGCTACAGCCAGAGTAATGATAATGGAGATTTTGAAATCATTTCTAGGGGGTTTTAATTGCATATTTTAAAATACAACACTTTTCCTATGACAACATGAGGCAAAGCTGAAACTTAGTTTTCTTTAAAGAAAGAAAAAAAAGATTAAGAAATTTGTGTCAGGAGATATATTTCTCCATCTCTTGCTGCCAAGAGAGCCTGTATGTGTCAGAGTAATGCCATTAACGAGATTTTATTACGTGTTTATCTTAATTGAGAGAATAAATGTTTTTCCTTTCTAAAATAACTGCTACAGACATGAAAATTCCTGCAATCTTTGATCAAACTTTAAAATGATAGACAAGCTAGATTAGTTTAAAAATGTGATCAATAGTTCTGAGATAAGTGGAAGGAACATAATACTTGATAAACAATAATTTTCAGATACTGAAGTGATTGGTTAATGAAATTTTGCACGGGTATCTTGGAGGATTTCTGTCATGCTATATGTCAAAGTTGTTATATATTAAATCTAATTCCTTCTATTGAACTAAACCGTGTTTTCTACATTTGTATTGCCTGCCCTTTACCTGAAATTCAGGAGGAAGATGTTGTCACAATAGATTTGCAAGGGCATATGAAAGTTCAGGGAGAAATAAGATTAAGAAATAGCATACAACACAGCCCATAAAATAAAAGTTTTTTTGTTCTAAGATGAATCTTATTGTTTAACACTCTGAAATTGAGTTTACACTGTATGTTTATAGTTTTTTTGTGGTGAACATATATAGAGAGGAATCCATATGTTTGGATTATTTTTATATATTTATGATGCATGGGAAATACAAGGAAACACACTGATTTTGCACCACAAACTATTAACAATGTAAAGAAATACAGTTGAGTACTGCACTTTATGAATTATTTTTTTAACATCATCCTGATAATGTCTGCGGCTTGTCAAGCCTAAACCACTACTGCCTAGTTAAGTATCTAAGAAGATTAATATTTCTAGTAAAAAAAAAGTATACATTAATCTGGCAAACAGAAAGATAAAGTTCAATTGCTGAAAGTTGTAACTGGACAAATTCAGTCCAGAAAATATAGAGAATGCTTAACAGTCAAGGAATGTAGTAGATTCTCCCTCATTTTAAATCTTTTAATTAAGACTGGATGTCTGTCTTAAAGATACGCTCTAGCTCAACCACAAATTGCAGGTTGGATGTCGAAATCACTGAGTGAAGTTCTAAGGCCTGTGTTATGTAGGAGGTCCATTCCTGGTCTACATTTATACTGAGATGAAAGGCAGTCTAAAACTAAGTAGCACTTAATTTGATTTCTGTGAATTTTGAAGACAAGGTGTGTTCTCGGGGGTCAGTAGGAAAGAAAGAATGCAGGCACACAGACTGCTGTCTCTTTCTTCTAAATGAAGAGGGTAATTTACCTTTCCTGTATGACAACATTTTTCTAACTGTCATAGCAGTACCTATGCTCTACAAAATATGCCAGTGCATTAGAAAAACTAAATTATTTACAGTATTTTAAAAATAGGAATAAATGTTACTTACTTAACTGATCTGTCATTGTGTCATTCAGACATCATCTCAGCTTGCTACTCTACAATTCCGTGGAACAGCTTAGAGTAATATTACTACCATTAACGATGAAGGGACTTTTACCACTTTAAAAACCTACTAGTAGGTAGGCATTTTCCTTCCCATTAACACAAAATGGAATTAAACTATATTGCTAATAAATGCATGCAAAACAGTTTCTGTGACATGATATAAAGATTTTATAACCTTTTTATATATAGTGCTGAGTATGTTACAGAAAGAACATTCCACACAATAACCTAAAAGGATCTCAACAAACTGATGAGAATTTAAGGGTAGCAATAAAAAAACATACTTAAAGACTTAGAGGAACAGTTTATGCAGAAGTACACAGACATACTAGCCTTTCCTTTGCTAAGACAACATGAAATGGAACTATCATGAAAACAGTCTCTGGGTATCAAGGGCAGAAGAAAGAGGATGAGCTTAGACTGTCCAAGTCCAGTAGCCTTATTTACACCTATAGTCACGCTGATCTTTAAGCTTTAAACTGAAGCTCAGGACTTGCATACGTTATTAAAAAATGGCTATGGAGATCAGAGCCCCGCAGACACTGCAAGGCCAAAATGAGCCTTGTGCTACGGGCTGTGTAAAGAGATGTCCTGAAGTTCACGGGGTTACAAACCCCTTCCCTTGCCCTCCATTCCTGTGCCTGCTCTATGTGGGCTGGCACCAGGCTGGCAGCTGGAGGCAGCTCATCCTGGTTCAGCTGTCAGGAAGATGTGGAGCCAGGATAAGCCCCACCAGCCTCCCAGGGAAAGGCCGGCTGCTTCAGAAGAGACCTTGCCCATGTAAACAGCAGCACTCGGGATAACCTGTTCTCCCAGGTTAACTTCCCATGTCACTTGTCAGCCTCCCTTGCCGTCACAGGTGCTCACTCTTCACTTAGACACCGCAGCTCAAAAGCCCTCTTTTCCATCCTATCCATTCAGTTTGGTTTTTTTTTTCCCGCTGCTTCCCAGCTCCAGTCTCTCATTGATGCTTAGTATATCAACTTTTTGATATACAATGAAGCACAGAGAAAGGTAACCTGCTGTCTGCACAAAACAGTCCGAGAGAGAAAGAATAAGGTTTACAGAATCACAGAATCGGTTTGGTTGGAAGAGACCTCTGGGATCATGGAGTCCAACCTTTGCCCTAACACCACCATGTCAACCAGACCATGGCACTAAGTGCCACATCCAGTCTTTTCTTAAACACCTCCAGGGATGGGGACTCCACCACCTCCCTGGGCAACCCATTCCAATGCCCAACGACCCTTTCTGTGAAGAAATGCCTCCTCATTTCTAGCCTGAACTTCCCCTGGTGCAGTTTCAGACTATGCCCTCTTGTCCTGTCACTGGCTGCCTGGGAGAAGAGGCCGACCCCCACCTGGCTACACCCTCCTTTCAGGGAGTTGTAGAGAGGGATCAGGTCTCCCCTCAGCCTCCTCTTCTCCAGACTAAACAAGCCCAGAGGCTGACTGGGCATACAAGGCCTCCGCCCTGGCCCAGTCCCTGCGGACACGCCGTAGGTAAAAGCCCGGCTGCACTCGGCAGCGTACCAACACCTCAGGCGCTGGCACCGTCTCCAGGACTGGCGGCCCGTACCAAACACGGCTTTCGACCCACCTGAACCCCTCTGTTCGGGGCTATAGGCTGTGCGCGGGGAACATCTCCCTCTTGCTGACGCAGTTAATTTTTGCAGCTCAAAAGTGGTATGTTGGAATATGGTCATTCTGCAAATAGGCTCATTTACATAAAAGCAAGAGAATAAAATAAACCACAGCAAATAGAAAAAAAAAAAGGGGGGGGGAGGGGGAAGAGTGAAACTACCAAATAATGTGCAATTAGCTTGTGGAAAGCTGCTCCAGTGACATGAAAGATGCACCACTGTTTAAGTAATTTAAACGTTAACTTAATTACTCTCCTTTGGGAAGTAACTGCATTGGTGATGGGATGATCTAACAAGTTGCTCTCCTCTGTGAGCCTTTCGAAGGAAAAAACACTTAATTTTAAAATGCTTACTTGCCAGTGCTGTACCATTATCACCTCTGATCATTCTTAAAATACCAGCACCATTTCCCCATTCCTACTCAACTTTTAACTAAGATGTCAAAGCTGTAATTTTCATCAATGAATAAAAATGCAATGCATTTTTAAATGGCAGAATTACTCATTAACTTCACAGACTCTCTTATCTACTACTGAATGACCATCCCTGAGCTGTCTAACTGAGATCGCCTTGGGGAGTTGCTCTGCTATCAGCTAAAGTAGCAGAAGTCTTTGAAGTTATTCTCTTGTAACATCAACTTAAAAAGAAAACACTGCCTCCAAGGAATTCTAATTACAGTATTTCATTTCCAGGAACGCAGTTTTATAACTGACCCAATGGTTCAAGGTACACACATCTTTTTCTTGCCACTATTATAAATTAATAAAGCAAAATATATATTTAAATGTTTCCCATGCCAGAAAGTTTAAATATGTGGATAAAAAAAAAAATCAAGGTCAGATATCATCTCCAATAAAACAAATTAAACTGTAATGAGGATTAAAAACCAGGTCATTCATCCGCTTTGCAGTTCTATTTACAGTGTGTCTACATAGACTGTTTACTAAATTGTGTATATGAAGAGATTAATGGGAGTGGAAAAGAATACAATAAAATCAGTAGCAATGATAATGTCAACAGTTTGGGTTATGGTTTTTGTTGCTATAGCTAAATACAAAACAGCTATATAAGTTGTACAAAGTTTTATTTCTTTATGAAAGGCTACTTTACCCTTATTTTTAACTACAGTCAGATAATGGAAATGTGTCTCTTTCACTAAAATCTAAATACTTTAATTTGGAGGTTTGGAAAACGTTTTAGGATTTTGCCTTTCTGAAGAAATAGAGGAAAAACTCTGTTCATTAAATCTCCAGAAAGCCAGTCATAAAGCAATGACTTTGTGTGGACATGTTCTAGCGAACAGAAATAAAAGTTCCCTGAGAAAACTTCACTACTGTTTGGAAAATTTTGTCCACCAACTTTAAAAAAAGTGTTTCGGTGTTATATGCTTCACAGTCAATTTTACAAATATGGCAGAAATACAAAGAAGACTGAATTAAGCCTACACAACAGTAACCTACATTGTTTACATTATAAGACTGCATTCTGATTTTTCTACAGGGAGCATTTAGTGTTAAATTATAAAGCAATAATTTTTTACATAAAAATCCTACTGGGATCCTACCCGAGTATTACAGAGGCAGTATGTCTAACTGATTAATTATACCAACTTAAGAATTCCAAGTTGTCTGTATTCAACCACTGGGAAATGGACATTTCATTGTATTTTTAATGCTGTATTAATCTTCAGTATTTCAATTTACCCAGACAGTCAAATTAAACGTTTTGGAACAACGCAGTGATATATCTTAACTTTGTATGTAGGATGTTCCCTGCTATGAAAACTTAAGTATTCATTAGGAACTCAGGTTCAATAAAAAAGACAATTAATTAAAAGACAAAAGAGACTTGGTTTTACTACTTTTTGGATGCCATTAAAGAAAGCAATAGGAGGCACTGGGAGGTTTACTCATAGTTAGTTTGCTACCTTGTTTAAATGATGCATTCTGCTGAGCAAAGCCAGCTACCCAGAAATTCTGCCTCACTCCCAACCATTCTTCTGTTCCTACAATTTCCATCAACCTGAGCATAATGAGAAGTCATTTGATTGCATTTCTGTAGGTTTAGGAACAAAACTTTTCTTTAACATCCCACTCGGTAAAATGGGCTTGGGTTATTAGCAGGTGTCCTTTTCTAACAATGTCACATGTAGAAGACCTGCAGGACAGCACTGCAGAATCTGCATCACAGAGCAAGCAACGTTAGAAGTAGACAACAGAGGAAATTAAGAAGAAAATGGGAAACATTTAGGAATCTCTGTTTCTAAAGCCATTTTCCTACATACATGTTCATGGACCCAGGTGTAAATGGTCCGCTAATCATAAGTTCTCCACAAATTCTGACTTGAGCAGGTGGCAATATTTACCAGCTATGATATTATTCATATTATTTAGATATGCTCATGTGTATTTAGGAACCTATTAATCAACAGTACACATTTGAAGAGTAATATTTAATAAAAGAATAGCAGAAAAAAGACCAACATAAACACGAAATTTCTATCAGCTTTATAAAAACAATAGTGCCTTTCATCTCTTCCTCCCAAATCCCTGCCTATACTGCTCTCTCAACTAAAGAATTCATTAAATATATCCATATTTAATCCAACTTTGCCATAATTTCAAAAACCTTGATTGTCTCCTGAAACTCCTTAAATGCTTTAATCAATTAGTCTGACAGGGTTTTAGCCGGAGATTGAGCTTTGCCATTAAAAAGAAAAGGATAACCAGAAAGCCTAGATGTGTCCTCAGAGGAAAAGGAGCAACAGTGCTCTAAAGAATGGATAAGACTGAAAGAGAGACATGATAACAGTCCTTGTTTATGTAAAAATTCCTTTCCTGTAACTTAGTAATATATCAGACACATTTCGGTTTCTTAAACACTGCTGAGAAGTTTTACTTGGACATAGTTATCTGCTGTGAGATTTGGGAGCAGGCTTGATGTGAATGGTTGAAGACGGGTTATCTTACAACTCCTTCATCCTATTACAAAGCAAGCCTCCTCTAACTCGCATGCAAAATATGAAGAGCAAAATCACTGTACAGCCAAAATTATGTCGGATGACATCCTCAAGTGTCAAAACCTCTCCTTTTGATTTGCTTAATTTTAATTCTTCAAGTTCAAACTTTCTGTCAGGATGACAACAGGATGATCCCTTGAGGCTTGTTCTTTCTGGAGGTATGGATTAAAAGAATGATCTAACAAATCTTGATCCAAAAATGCTGCCACAGAATGAATTAAACCTTGGTATTGTGTAATGCAGAAACTGTGACTTCTGTGCTATTTTCTTTAAGTGTTCTTCATATCTTTACTTTGAATCACAAACTGAAAAAAGTTATCTAAAAGCAATTTTTGTAATAAAATCCTGACTTCCATGAACTGCATCCCACAATTCTTTGCAATGACTTCAAGCAAACTTGGTTTTGTCTGTCATGATAGTATCTGGAGACAGGAGACTTTTTTTTTTTTCTTTTCACTCAGTTTTTTAATTTATTCTGGATGAACGTGGAGATATATCAGCAAGTTAACAGATGTTAGATGCTAATTTCAGAGGTTTCACAATAGTTTGCAAAATCACTCTATTGAAAGGTTTAACAAGTTTTATGTAGAGAGATGTGTAACGCAGCAGACTCGCAGGGGTGAGAATTCCAAAGACTTTCTTCGTATTACTAGTCACTATCACAGTGAATAAATCTTTCCATTTCAGATTTACGTGTGCATATGCGTGTATGTGCACGTGCCTGATTACAAAGTCCCCAAACATCAGTAGTATGATGATGGAAAAACACAGGACTAGACAAATATGCCTACATGAACAACATTTACGTGAATAGGAGAGTCAAAGCTCTTGAGAAATGTAGCTCCCTACTTGGATTCAGAGAGCTATTCCAATGAGGCCCTTCTGCATCCAAACGCAATATGTTTTTGCTGGGCATTTTCTTCTTTATTGCTAATATGTGAAAAAAAGGAATTCATAAGAATAACCAAGTCAAATACAATATTTGCTACACCTTTCTTTCCGTAAGAGGGGTAAGAGAAACACTGTCATTTTGCCTAACACGTAACTCAAAGATACTTCAATGGTAAAGGTGCTACAAAATCGTATAGAAGGCAGAACGCTTCAATATTGGAGTCTTAAAATATTGCCATTGCTGCAGGGGATGTTTCCACCCTACAGGATGCTGCCTGTATGAACAAGTTTCTACACTGTTCCTACCTATTATACCTGCAGGACATAAGATTTGAAAGAATCAGTGTTCTGTGAGCAATGCTTTTAAACAGAAGTAGCTTTCCGACAGAAGCAAGGTTTATATGGATAGATTGCCTATCTGTCTGCTTACCTGTCTCCTCCTAATAAGTTTGTGGAATACAGTCACTTGCAACCAAATTTAACATTAGGCTATGGTCTCCAAGATAATCGCACTCCTACAAGTTCAGTGAAAATGAACAGCTAGAGCCAGAAGAGACTAAATCAGTGTTTCCAGTAAGAAAAAGGCAATTAAAGCTTTTAGGCAGTAGTTGGGTCACCAACCAGCATAAACACACATTAACCACAACAGTCCCATGGCTTACCTAAGCACCACAGACTACATAGAAATTAAGTGGAGTTACATGCATACCTATCCATACGTTGATAAAGAATAAGGAAACAACCATCAGAACTTGTTTTTCCTCTTTGAACAGTATTTTTGCCCTTGACTGCCTGTAGATTTGGGGTTTTAACAGAAGCACTCCAGATACCAGGACAGAGCACTCCAGTGTGTAACCCTAATGTTAGGAAAGCTTTCCATGATGCTTCTCTACAGCCATCACGGAGAGGCAGAAAATACCTCTGATCTACTTCTCTTCCCAGCCCCTTCTTCTGTTGCTGTAAGAAGCTCAGCTCTATGCATAGTGACAGAGTATACAGCAAATGGAAGGTATCATTATATAAATATAAGATATTCTTGACATTTCACAAACCTCATCAAATCAATACAATAGTTAAAACATTTTGGGTTTAATGGTCCAACTGCTTTGTGCTATTCATATGCTGTAAATGATACTGAGTTTCAATTAGCAAATGAAATGAGAAAAGGACTGGACAACAAGCAAAATTTGTGTCCTTTTTGATGCAGTTATACATACAACAGTCCGTATCTACCTAGCCCAGTTTTCCATTTCTCCTAATTAAAAGCAATAAATCAGGACAGTTTATTGCTGTTGCATTTTTTTTCCTAAAGAAGAATGTTTTGACTTATCAGTTTGACATCTTCAGTGTCAATTAACAACTGGACCTCAAAAGGGCATCTTCTGCTACGAAGTTTAATTTCAGATCCACTCCAAAGCCTATTAACAAAAGCCTGCGGACTGAAACCTTGCTTGCGTTCACAACATATAGCAACAGGACTGATGGAGATACCAGAACAGAGATGGTTACATTTTAGCATAAAAGGAATGCAGATTAATGAAATAACTAGATTTGAATAAAAGCATTATTTGCTTTTTTGCATGTTAGGCTCTGTCTTTCCAAAAGACCATGTAGGAGATACCCATAAACTAGCCCTGAATCAAATGGTCCTGTCAAGTCCTCAGCATAACACACCACAGAGATGCCAGCTTGGGTCTTGAAAGCAAGAGTATGCCTCGCCGCTGCAGTACTGTGCCCACAAGAGTAATTCTGTCATCTCCATGAGAATACAGATTATTTTAAGGCCATATGATACAATCATTGCTGGCTGCACTGTGCCCCATCATGCAGACATACAAAATGCTATTCAATGGTATTTTTTTTCTTAATCCATATTTCATTTGAACCATAATTAAGCAATTTATATAAATAATAGAAAATAAGAATACGAGAAAACTATTTCAGTCAAGTTTCATACTTGTAATACTGATATCCTCTTAAGATTACTTTGAACTGTTGAACTAAAACACTGCTTTACAGTCCATGAAAAACTACCAGTTTAAAAACAGCATTGGAGTAGCACTGCTTGCTTTTCTTTTTTTTTTTTTTTTTTTTTTTAATCGCTACATGCGAAAAATACCAGGACCTCATGCTATATTTTAGTTAACTTTTAAAATTACTTTTAAATATGCAGAATCTCTATCGTGGCAATGACTTGGAAATTTATGTTATTAAAAAATATAGTGAATATAGTGAACTTAGATTAAAGGAGTAAAATTACTTTATCTCTTAGTGCTATACCATCTGTTTGAAGAACTTCCAGTTTTACTATGCTAATACACTTTTGCTGAAGAAATTGAGATTAAAGCAGAATACAGTAAGTAGCCAAAAGAAGTGAATTTACTTAAGGTGCAAAAAGATCTATGTTTCTCATTGAGCAAACACAGAGCTCATTTTCTAAGTCCCTTAATGAGCAAGTGTTCAAGGAGCTGAACATAGTTTTAGTCTTTTGACTCTGGTTACAGTCAAGCAGAGTCTTGTTGCTAAAATCTCAATTACCACTTTGAGAACTGAAGCGTTGATGGAGGCTTTGTTTATGCCATGTGTCTTCTGAAGGCTGGTTATAGCAAGATACATTCTTCTTTATGGAGCAAGTAACTTGGATCCAAATGACAGCACAATGACCATAACATTTTTATAAACCTGTTGGTGACAGCTTTTTATAACTGCTCCAGTCAATGCTAAATATCTGGTCTGTCTTGAATGGAAAGCTTTAGCAGTGGCAGTGGTCAACTCCAAATATGTGGGAAACTGTCCCTGCTGAATTTAATACAGAATCTTTGTGAGTTAAAAAATAATTCGGAATATGTACTTTACACCACTCCAAGCACAAAATACTTGAGTACAAAAGGTGAAATAGGCGGTAACTACAGTACATGACTACTTATCAATTTAGAAAATATTTCTATAGTAGTACAATGGAATTAAGTACTTAGCATTTTATCATAGTCCTCACATGAACAAATTATGATGATTCCAAAAAGCAAAATTACTTTCACATGATTTCTTATGACATACCACCGATCCTTTAAGTACTGCTATAAAATGCATTCTCTTATTCAGATTTTGTAGGATGATAAAGATAAATGGACACAGACAATAGCTAAAAATAGCTATGTCTAACAGATATATAAAAATATACACACCCACACACAGAGAAATATGCCAATATACGTACATAGAAAGTAAGCAAGTTAGCTTTATGTGGTTGCGTGACTCTACCTACTGCTGAAATAATGATAAAGTAACCAAACATTACTCGTTTTGTTTAGAGAGAAATTTTGCTGTTCCCCCACCCACTCTTCCAAAGAACAAGTATACAAACATACACCACAAAACCCAAACATCTATTCTCTGCGTATTTGGCCTCACAGACAAAACCTGTTTGTAAACCTGTGCTTTGAGATTTCCTGTGACAACAACTGCTACAGCAGTAGTCAAAAGAAAAATAACCTACACATCATCATGCACATGATATATTAGAACAATAAGAGAGAAAAGAAGATATAACTACAAAGGACAACGGGAAATCTAGACTGACGCTTTGGAAATACCCGATTTATTTTTAACTCCTCTTGGACATCTACTGTTTATATAGTCAGAGTATTTACTACCAAATTAGGATGAAGTTTTCAAAAGCCCTCAATGTTGGTTAAATCTGCTACCACTGAAGTTAATGGGGGCCAGATTCACAGATGGTGTAAATCGGCTTAATGCTATCAAATCCAGCTTTGAGTGTTTTATCACTAACTTCACTGAGTACAGATTAGGCCACCGCCGAGTCTTTTGAAAATCCCACTCCTTAATTCTTCTGCACACAGTAAATTTAAAGCCCAGTAATTAAAAAAAAAAAAAAGAGAAAATAAAATGCCAGGCAAAATGAGGCTACTAGCTCCAGAGGAGTCCACTTGTCCTCTCAATGAACACCCCAGCTGAGGCCTGTAATCCCACTTTTCAAAGACACACAACCTGTACATACTGTAAGTAAAAAGAATCCTGGCTCTTTCTAAGGGAAGTAGTAATATGCGGACTAATTCACAACCAGCTACTCACTTGTGAACTAAATATTCTCAAAGTTACGTGATAAAATCAGGGAGGCCAACAACAGGTACAATAGCTAATTTTGATATTATCCTCATTTGATTAGTCAAATTAAGACTGATAATTATAATGTATTCATCTCATGATGCAACTGTACAACTGAAAATATTGGTTCGGTTAGTTTACCGTCAATCTTAAGAAGTTGTAAATCCCCCTGTAAATAACACATTGAAAGCAAAGAAAGGCACTTTTTGCCATAAGAGCAAGAGGGATGATTTCCTCTGCAAGGGTACCACCTTTTAGAAGTATAAAATTTGTAGTGTATAAAGTCAGGTGAAGATTGCATGTGTACTGTTAATTTTAATTTCTACAGTGTAATAACAAATCCACTAGCTTCAGCTATGCCAAAATATTTCCATTTGTTAGAAACAGTTTTGTCCCACAAAGAACTGGAAAGACCAAACTGCTGAAGCACTGAAACGCCAAAGAACTGATTAGGTAACATGATCAGAGGACTCTATCGGGTAGTTTACATCACAAATTGTCTGGAAAAGCAAATCTCCTTTTGAAGTCCCTTCCCACCTTGTTTGCAAACCCTTGCTCTATAGATGGCACTAATTTTCAGCTAAGTGTTAGACTAGAGCCCACCAACGAGATTTGTAGAAAGTGTGGGGTTTGTACCATCTCATTTAGTGTTCAGTGCCTCTCTCTGAAGATATTCTGATATTACAGAGCCAAAGAGGAAAATAAATAAATAAAGAAAAGAAGACGCATTTGATCAGCTGTGTATCAGGGAACAGTCTAACCTCCTGGCTGACAAGCAGGTGACCAGCCAGAATAGTCATTGACTGAAGGGTCAGGGTTATGAGAAGACTGAAGGCAACACAAGCAACTCCGTTCTCCCCAGGGCCACTGAAGGAATTGCAAGGAACTCCCAGTGCTGCCTCTCTTGGGAAAAGCATAATATCAAAATTGTGAGCATTACAAACCAAAATGTTTTATTGCAGTTAGAAGGACACTGTTTCTGTTCTGCACACATTTCTTACACTTCTGTGACATTTTCTCCATGCTAAAATTTCTCTAAACAGAGTGAAAAAGTTATGCACGTGACTTGGAGATTTCCATGTTATAAAGTCACAGAACACGATAGGAAAATTGTTTCTGAGGTTTTTACACTAATTTAGTTACACACTGTCAAAAAGAGCTAATGGTGTATCATCATGCCTCTGGCACAGAAAAACAAAGTACTTCTTAACTGAGATCAAAAATATGAAATAACAAGTCCAATCTCATTATTCTTTGAGACTGGAACCTGTCCCACAACCTATTTCACAACTGGAATCAGATATTTAGAAAGACTCTGCTCTCTTTATCTCCTTGTGAGTTTAGACACACAACTGAAGGGTGCACGTGTAGACCATTTCTAAAGTTCTATTATGACAACAACAGTCCAAGTGCTATTCTCTATGATAACCTTAACTTTGGAGGTCCCTTAACATCCTACCTCTCCATCTGTCTTTTGTTTAACCAATATTTCCTTTACTCCATTCTTCCCCACAGACAACTAACTCTGTGATTTCTAAACAGCATCCCTGTCGTGGTAATGCTTCCCACAACAGTCTCATAGTCACAAAGGATTTTTATTGAAGTTGTCCTGTTGCAATATTTACACAGAACTCAAAAATTGCTAGGCTGCTGATGAGCTGTCATCGTCACTCACCAGTTACTTTTTTCATTATTAGTTTATATTCCCTCTGGCTGTTTTTTCTTTACCCATCTACTATCTCACATCATAGACCTACCTGCACTGTGCATGGTATCATATACAGCACACATTGTGTACAGTTTCATCTCCTCCTGTTTTCCTTCTCTATTTAGCAATTGAAATGAGTAAACTACAGCAACTGTTTATTGCAGTGTTAATAAATGATAGAGGGGCAAGGTCCCCTCCCAAAAGCAAGAGTCATCTTTAACACCCACATTCAAAATGTACTAACCTTTCAGTGAGTTAAAACTTCTGAAACTTATCACACAAAGAGGTCATACAAAACTAGAGCAGGAAGAGGTGTTTGGTTTTTATTTGTAGTGTACCTTTGCACTTAATTCCAGCAAGTAACAGACTCCTTGAAATAGTGCTTTCAGATCTCATGTTCTGCAGCAACACATAGTAATGATTACTCAATTTCTGTCTTCTTTTCATTTCAGGGAAATAACGAAGAGGGACAAATTCAGTGGCAAAGGAATCAAACAAGATCTCTTCCATGATGTACCCCTGGATAACTATATGTGTTCCAAAGCTGCTTACAAAAGGTGGGATTTCAGAAGAATGTTGAAGTTTGGTCTGCATAGGAAAAGATAAGTATAATAAACTCCACTATAGTGTTCATAGGGATTTACATACAAAATCCAGAACAGAAATTTAAAAAAAAAAAAAATAAAAAATCCCTCTCAGGCGTTAAATCTTTAATCCTTGATTATTTGTCCAGCAAGGTGACAGATGGCAAATCTACTGCTATTATTAAAGCTCTTCCTCTGCATTGGCATCTGTTTTCCCTGGGGTAAGTAGAACGAGGGAGTTTGCCTGCCTAACCAAATCAGCCAAGTCTAGATATGACTCCTTTCAGTATATTAATATTGCACGGAACTACATATCCTCACATTGTCTTCTAGCATCATGCCTGCTAGTTATATATTAGGTTGTCATGATATTCTGTTCCAGTCTTTGCATAAAGGAGAATCTAAACTGATATTAATTTACACCTATCTACATATTTCTAGTACATGAATTGCTGACATAAATAGGCATCAAATATTACCAAATCTCAGAGAATTGCAACTGTAGTCATGGAAACAAGATCCAAGCATCAATTTGAATTTGGAATTCAAAATGAATGATCATTAAAAGGAGGTTAGTATTGACAAACTCTTTGATACAGCTGTGTGTTCCTGCAAGCATATCTAATCCCCCATCACACAGGCCTAGACCCAATCCCAGACAGAAATGAAGCTGCGAGGATATCTGCATCTACGGATGGGCAATCTAGGGTGAGGGGGCTGCCCAGATATTCAGAACACTGCATTAATGACAGAGGCATTGTTCAATAAAAATAATATTCCTGAAGGTACTAGCAGTTACCTGTGACATGTAACAAGAGTTTGCCATCCAGCTTAAAAGAAACAAAAAAGCCTTTTTTTTTTCCTCTCATGTAAACTATGTAAAAACATCCAGGGTAACAAAGAGAACTTGCTGAGCTTTTCCTCATAGTCAATACTTTCGCTTTTTTGAAGTGTATGGAAAAGTGGTGTCTGGCAGGGACATGGTGCAGTTCTGTTCTCTATTGTCTCCGAAGGAGAAACTATGACCTAGTTCAGAACTCTAACAGTTAAGGCTTTTGACTTCTCTAAAATCCAATTACATTCTTCCCTTCAAAATATAAAAGTTAAATTTTGCTCTAAAAGATGTTTAGCAACATTTTGCATTCCCTGGATATTTTATTCACATTTTAATGGAACTACTTTCCATTACTAAATGTGGAATGTTAGACTAAAATCATAAACTGTAAGATAATAAGCTTTGAGTTTGTGATGATTATTGTAAGTATAATGCTATGTATCTGTACACCCCCAATGATAATACCGTAACCTACTTTGCAGAAATAAACAACTGGTATTCAATGTATAAAACTACTTTTCTGTGGGGGGCTGGGAGGGAGGTGCATGGGCAAGGACCAGAATTCATTCAGATTAGTTCCATTAACTGCTTTTTACAAACAATTTCAAACAACCCAAGTAAAGACAAATCAAAGAAAGGAAGCCATCTACACATTAAATGGTCAGTCAGCACATTTAACTTACATAAGCTGTATTACCAAACAATGTAAACACTATCTCCCTGAGCTGACATCCTGGCAAAAAAAAAACCACAAAACAAAAACAAATGTATCTTTCATGTGTTTGAGGTTAAAGTTGCCATGAAGTGGTACACCTTTCTCTAGAGAAGAGGGCAAACATACACTTTATATATCAGAAGAAGTGGGAAGGAAACGGACCCTCTCAGTGGTGTTCTGTTTGTCAGCAAGATTAAAAAGGAAGAAGCTTAAAACATGAAAAATGCATCAATCAGGATCTTCTATACTACTTTCCCCCACACACACTGGTAGAGATGTGAGTCAAAAGACAAGCAAGAAGGAAGAAAACTGCATGTGATGACAGAAAGCAGCTACCCGTTGTGAAACATGCACATTTACTATCTCCTGAAAAAACTCATTGTTTCATTCTGAGAAATATTTTTGGCAGTCAGGTTTTCTGAACTTCTTAATTATGGACAATTTGCTTTCTCCTGCCACCCAGATTATTAAACTGGCTGATTTATTTAGAATGAGCCTTTTGGCCTTTTGAATACAGGAAAAAACCTATTAAACAGTATGACTCAAGCATGTACCATAATTTTTCCAGCAACAAAACAAAAGGTCAAAGGCTGAGCTTAGAATTGACAGGTTAGCTGCGCTGTAAATCAATACTAGCCTTTGTTGACCACAGTGATCGCTTTATGGATAAAGGTCAAATCATTTAGAAGGTTCAAAGAATAGTAATGTAGCCTCGTGCTTAAATTCTTCCATTTTTCTACACTCCCAAAATATACTTCTCCTGTGTTAGTCCTTTACTGAACAGAAAGATGAAACAATAAACTATAAATCATTCAGTTACCAGTCATAAATGGGAGAGAGAGAGAGACATCATCATCCATGAACTCCAAAAGTTCCCCTGACACCAGAAATTAAGAGGATGATGCCTTTCCCTGCCAGTCTAAGAGAGTGATTACTAGTGCTGTGCTTGTGCTGTAAAATACCACTTAATTTGGAATTCACCACGAGACTACTAATTGGGTCAAGAGACAGAAAGTGAAAGTCAGCAGTGACAGTCTGCCACTCAAGCATGCTTTTGCTATCCGCTTAGAGAAATTTTATGCATCTGAAAGGAGCCGCTAGTAACGGGATGCAGCTGCAATTACAGGAGGAGAAGCGATGACTGGAGCAATACTAGCTGAACTTGGATGGAAGGATGTGGGGGTCTTTACATTGCAAACCCTTCTGGTACCCAGCTAATGCTTGCTATAGCACTGCCTCCCTCATCGTCCCACCACAAAGCGGTGGTGCCCTCAGCCGGGTCAAACGGGAGAAAGTTCAGGGCTAGGCTAGAAGACAGCATTTATTTTGAAAATAGAATCACGTCTCAATGAATCCAGAATAGCTCCTCCTTTGTGAGACAGAAACATGTTCATTGTCTACACTGAAAAGATAGAGCTAATTCACACAGATCTTTGGAATAGACACATCTTATCTCGAGATAAATTGCTGCAACTAATTAGATAAAATTAAACCATAAAAGATTTAATTATATAACCTTCAGAGAGTCATCACTTCTATTGGTACAAATTCTGTAACTGGGGTTTCCAGTGTTTACTTTGCAAATGTATTCAGAAAGGCAGTGCCTTGTCTGATCGTTTCTTTTGATCTATTAAAGTTTTATTAGTTTCAACAATTTTTTGCTACTGACTTCACATTCTGATTAGTTAGCACTCAGTTTCTTCCCTATCGACAGATTTGTATTATCAAGACTGTAAGCCACCTTTGTCACTACACTGCAGGGGAGAGAGGCTTTCTCCTGTATTTCGTCAGTCTGGCAATCACAGACTTAGGATTTCGAAGAAAGGACAAATGCTTTTCTCTCAGTTTTCAGGAAGGTCAGCAGCAGGAAAAAAAAAGGAAAGTCACATACTATTACTATTTTACACTTCGCTGAAGTCAGTCAAGAAAGGTTAAAAAGTCTGGGGTTCTCCCTAAGGTCAGAAACATCAAGAAGCAAGTAACCCCCATGTAAGCACATGGTCTTACCATGAGGTCTCAAAAGCTCTCCTCCCACTGCTTTGCTATTGTTTAATGCATTTGTGTCCATTGTGTCAACATTACTTATAAACGTTTGTATGTCTTTCAGGAACGTTACCTTCTCTTTAGAGCAAAACTGTGTCTGAAATACAATTCTGCGTGCAACCTGATTCAAAGGTCATAACCTTACATGCAACTATCAAAAAGATTTAAACAAACCTCTTAAGCTCAGTCTTTATGTGCTATGTGCCCTGCTGGAATCACTGCATTTTTTTCTTCATTTAAAAAACAGCAACAAAATTCTTAACCTGGCTGTAGGATGGGCTTGCGAGTTCACGACAGACATCATGCACTGATTACCTTAAAATGGAAACATTCATTTAAAATGGATAGGAACTATTTAAGAAAGAAGAAGAAAAAAAAAATCTTCCTGTGGTTTTCCAAAAGCATTCCAATGAGGTTACTTACATTGCTTTGAAATTGGTTTGAGTTATGGGAAGGCCACAGCCCGAGATCAGCAGCTGAGACAGCAACAGAGATGAAAGTTTTTTAGCTTCCAGATTCAAGGGGGAGACACAGCTGCTACAGCTGGTCCTCTCAGATCTCAACACTTACTACAGCCATCGAGAAAGCAATAATGTTTTATGTCTCGGTTTGAAGAATGCATTAATAAAAACAATCCTTAAATAGAATGAAAAAACTCCAAAATAATTAATCAAACACTAAGCTTTTAGCTCTGGAAACTGAAGTGGGCTGATTTTAGGGAAGCTGGGTTCTGTTACACAGTGGATTACCACCTCTGCATGAAACTGCTGCCATCAGTGTGAGCCAGTACTAACTTTTTTTTTTTGAATGACAGTCATTTGCTTACGATAATGCCACAAATGATTTTGATTGATACACAGCACAGTATATAGATGAAATAATTATAGAAGTTTCTTCTAGAATGCTAGGGAAAAAAAAAAATTAATGCCATTAAATGTGAATTAAAGCAGATATAATGGGAGAGTGTGATATGAAGCACATTTTCAAAGAAAAACAGCAGTAATAACCTAAGTGGAAAGGCCTTGAGATCTTAAAGATCACTGTTGAACAGTCATTGTGTGAACAGTGACTGTTCAACAAATGATTGTGTGATACTTATACATTCCCCTCTGGGAACTTCATGAGAAAGCTGAGGGGTGGGGGAGAGAAAACACATAAATATGGATTTTGGAGAAAATAAGTATCCTATTCCATACATGTAATTTCAACAATACTGCTAATTTCAGAACTTATTTATAAACAAGTACTGGTTTTAAAACAAAATGGTAGCATGGTTACAGCTGTTGTTAAAGTATTGAAGTCTATTTAACCAACATGAAAATTCATATTATTTTAACTGATTTTATCCAGAGCCTGGAACAGAAAATAAAACTTTGTTAAAACATAGAGGAAAGTACCAAACCAGAAAGTCAAATTGAAATTTTCAGGCTCAGTTTACAAAAAGGTTTTAGTTCTCAGCTGAGAACAAAGCCAACTGCCAAACATAAAATAATAGTAGTAATGATGATGACACCAGTTCAATTTACATGTTTAAACATGAACTGAGCAAGTTTGGGAATTTGCCTTCTGCAGTGATGTATTCTTGGTCAGTGATCTGGTTTTGGCTGGGATAGAGTTCATTTTCTTCATAGCAGCTGGTATGGGGCTGTGTTTTGGATTTGTGCTGAAAACAGTGCTGATAACACAGAGATGTTTTAGCTATTGCTGAGCAGGGCTTGCACGGAGTCAAGGCCTTTTCTGCCTCTCACCCCACCCCAGCAGTGAGGAGGCTGGGGGGGCACAAGGAGTTGGGAGGGGACACAACCGGGACAGCTGACCCCAATGACCCAAGGGATGTCCCAGACCATATGAAGTCACGCTCAGCAATAAAAGCTGAGGGAAGAAGGAGGAAGCGGGGGGACAGGGAGGTTGGGAGTGATGGCGTTTGCCTTCCCAAGTGACCATTATGCATGATGGAGCCCTGCTTTCCTTGAGATGGCTCAACACCTGCCTGCCAGTGGGAAGTGGTGAATGAATTCCTTGGTTTGCTTTGCTTGCGCTTGCGGTTTTTGCTTTACCTATTAAACGGCCTTTGTCTCAACCCATGAGATTTCTCACTTTTACCCTTCCAATTCTCCCTCCCATCTCCCCAAGGGGAGCAGGTGAGCAGCTGGGTGCCCACTGGGGTTAACTCACAACAGTCAGCAGCCAAGTGTTTATCAAACAATAAACACTCTCTTCAAAAAAATAACACCAATGGCTTCTTCATAACATACCTGCAGTCACTGGCAGAATTATTTTATACTGTTGTAGACAATTTCATGAAGGAGAACGGATTTCAAATGTGGCTTTTTTTAAATACCAAAAAAAAAAAAATCTTCTTTCAAAGGAGACTGGAAATTATTTTGATATGGAAATTTTTCTGGAAGAAAACTATCTAGTCCGAATTACAAGAAAACTTGAGGACTGAAATTCAACAGCTGTACTTGAAGGATGATATAATGATATTGCATCAGACCTATCAGAAAACTATTTTTTCTTTCTTCAGTCATCTAAAATATAGCTTATGAAGTTGATGATTCCTTTGCCATCAGCCAAACAACATTTTTGTGTACCTTCAATTACCCTTCATTAGTTTAAAATGCTTATATGTGTTTTTTTTTTTAATAATCTCATCATTGGCTATGATTAAAGGTATCTTTTAAGACTTTATTCATAAATTCTCTCTCTTTCCCAATAGCGAAAAAGCTGAAAGCAAATAACCACTTGTATCAAAGCACTCAAGGTTCTATTAAGTTAGCTAAACCACACAGGCAGCTGGAAATCAATACGAACCAAAAGCTGCAAGTCGGTATGCATGAAAACACACATTTAGACCGTCAAAAATCCAAAACTATTTACTGATAATTTCCCTGTTAACTGTAATATGATCAGTGCTGGTTTATGTCACAGGATGGATAATGGAATTTTACAAAATCATCATTCTTGGTTCATGATAATTAATTAAAACAGGAAACAAATGAAAAGTCCTTCTCCACAGTAAAGTCATTTAAGAACCACCAAGAAACAGATATGGTATAAACTACTGTTATAACACAAAGAAAGATAATATGTTTAATTATGGACCATATACATAAGTCTTAAGTTATGTTTTGATTGAATATGCTGAAGAAATCTGTCTTATCTGAAATGAATCAAATCATGTTTTTTCTCCATATAGCAGGCTTTAAAATAAACAGACATTAACCTTTTTTCTTTCCTGTTACTAAATGATGTACTTTAGAACAAAAAAAAAGGCAGAATCTTTGTGTCTACAAAGGGATTTCGCATGTTTTATTGCAGATGCTCAAGAAATTAACTTCACAGAGAAGTTACTGATAAATAATTATATACTTTCAAATGCAGGTGCAAATGCTTGAAGCTTTCGTTTCTGCAGTGTGGGAAGTGACTCATTTTAATGTTGCTGGTTTTAATTAGCCTATATTTGGAAAATGGAATTCAGACAAACGGCTTTCAGGGCTTTCAGACACATCCTCCAATTTTAAGAGGTAGTCAGAAAAAAAAAAACGGCACAACCTTCCTGAGAAATGCAGACATAGGAGATAAATATTAATTTGTTTACTGTAGGATTCTCGACCTGATTAAGTCACCAATTGGCTATTGTGGCCTTAGAATTTCTTTCTAATCTTCAAAAGTATATTTCTTTCTAAGGTAGCAACTGGCCCCCATATTTTGGACTCTCTCACTTCAGGCTTTAGAAGCTTCCTGTAACAATATGAGCAGCACTGCTGGTACTTCAGTGCAAAAGACAAAGCCTCCACTGAAGCGGATTCATCCCATCCAGCAGTCTCTAAAGAAGTACCACATCATTTTTCTCAGTTGTTGTATACAGCAAATGGTGTAAGTATGGAAGCAGAGATCATGAAGCATTAGCTACAGGCAGAAGCAAGAGACAGTGTCACAGAAGCCAGAGTATAGCAGGTCCTACAGATCAGAGAACATCTGGCCCTGAAATGGAGAAAGCTAGGGAAGTCCACGAAAGCTTGATTTCCCATAGGATCCATGTGCAGTTCATGCTGCTCACATTATAACCACCCTGGATGTAGATAAGACTTCAGAAAAAACCTGGCAAAAGACTATCAGGCCAAGTGCAGATCACACCCAACAGCTCTTCAGTCCTCCTACAGAAGACTACTACTTTACTCTAGTTTTGTATTTAGTTAAAACCTAAGTTTTCAGTAGCGGCCACACTTGGTTCTCACCACTCATACTCCTGATCAGCCAAGGATCCCATTATAGAGTATTATTATGTTGACAGATATTAATGGAAATTAAAAAAACCAATCTTTTTCAATCTCATACATTGCGTTGTACATCCAGACACAGCTTCAAATTTCAGATGAGGAATAAATATCAAAAGAAGTCCTATAATTCAGAGGGCTAGACTACTAACATGTCCTAACCTTAATAATTCCTTTGAATATCTGGCATTAAAATACTATGCTTTAAATGTCCAGCAGTGAAGCAAGTTTGAAAAAATTACCATTGAATTTTTTTCTCTTACCAGAAATAACTGTTACTTGGGTTTTATATTCTTTCTGCAAATCAAGGGTAGCAGCAATAGGTAATTACATTTGGCTACTGAACATTAAATGTGATATTTTCACTTAGGAATGCTTCAAGTCAATTATATTACCTCCTTCTTCAGAACTGACATTTGGGATACAATCAACAGTTGACTACCACAACTGTAATAAGAATATTTAGCATTTAGAACAAAAACAAAATCTCCATGACTTCAATGGAAACATTGGTAGATAAAATAGTAAGAAATACTTCTTTCTTTTCTCAATCCTTAATCTATCTATATGAGTCTATTACATTTTTAGATAATTTATTTTCAACAAAAGCTTAAGTTTCCAAAATAAAGTCCCTAATCTTCCTAAGCTTAAAATAACTGAAACAATGAGGATAGAGTATATAACAGTGAAATTAATGTTTTTGAGTGTCAAACGTTAGAAAATTTAAAACTTCAGAAAATTTGGTAAAACTACCTGTGAAACTTTAGATGAAATAAAGGAAGGAACTAGCCTAAAATGATGCTATTTAATTTACTCAATTAACAGTTGGAACTCAGCAATTAGTTTCAGCCAACTTTAAGAAAAAGATCCTATTAATTACACATTTATTGGAATTTTAGGTCAGAATTACATATCCATGAGGCACTACCAGCAAAAAGACAAACAAGAACTCATACTGTTTCTATTAAGAACAAAAGCACAGCTCTACTTCAGAGTTTCTAAGTGAGAACACTCAGCATTGTTTTGAATGGTTTTATACTTTTCCAGTTAAAATATACAGGTATTTCTGACTTTACTAGATAAGGTCTTTGCGATTCAAGCACTTGTTCAAGAAATGTTAGACTAACTTTCAATATTCCTTTGGGATTCACAAGAGATTCAAATTAATCTCTCTCACATCTTGTGGTGTTGCTTCCTGAGCAAGTGGTCTAACAGGCTACCATGTAAGACCAAGCAGCACAATGAAAATTGACTTTTACAGACATTATCTTTCTAAAATGAGGGTCACTACTGATAAAGCTGCCATGCTTTAGAACTCATCTCACAAAAGAGATAACCCTGGGAACCAAACTTTTCAGACAGCATAGCAGCATTTAGTTTGCATGTCCCAAGCAGTTATAGACATGAAATCAGAATGAGATGCTCACCTTAGCTGGGACAGTGCTAATTGCGAGTCCCCACAATAATAAAAATGTAGACAGCTGATAAAAGCATGGGCTACACTGACTTGCCAGAGCTTTTCTGAAATCTTTATTGGGGTTAAGAACAAAATTTCTGCTGAAATTTTGTAGACCCAGCTCTTAGGCATCACCTGCACAATTTAAGTCACTGTTTCAAAATACTTGTACTTTTTTCCTTTTTGGTAAATGTAAGCAGGATATCAATTACAACTGCGACATCACCATCAGCTGCAAGACGTAATTTGTGAGCATTCTTTCTATGAAGTTACGAAAAATCTTCAAGCTTTGCTATTGCTTTTACAGAATCTTGTGGGCAGTGGTAAAACTGTTAATAATTATGCCAATGCCACACTACTGCTGAGTCAAATGCCTGAAAATAAATCCAAGCATTAAGAAAGTCAGGAAATACCATTATTTGTGGAGAAATATGACCTAAAATCTGGTGTTATTGTGGGCAACCATGACCAAAAACTTGAAACTGGGGGGAAGAAAAGTAATGGACTGGAAGATGGAGATGAATAGCAGACACAAAACTTTGTCTTCCTTCTTTATTTCTCAAGATGCTTTGCCATGGGAAAGCAGTTGAAAGCTCCTTCTCATCTCACCCTCAGTGTCAAAAGATAAATACTGGCTACAACCAAACCTATGAACTGCCGAACAAGGATCTGATCAATGCTAGATGCCAAAACTAACAATTGGCGAGGATATTCGGCTTTGCACAAGGTTACAAGAGACTTTTGTCTACCATGTTTCGAAGATGTCCCTATAAAATTACACTTTTTATTCAGACCAAGCAGACTGTTCTCCAAGTGGATGATCTCAATGTTTCTCTTCTAAGAGAATTCATTAAAATAACAGTCGCTCTAATAAACTAATGTAGACTGAAGTTTAACAAACTAATGGACAAGTACTTGAAGTAAAGTCAATACTAAAGGTGGTACAGGTAGTGACTTCATTGTATTTTTGCTTGTGTTCATACAAATCTGCTAACCCTAAACAGATTACAAAAGCAAGGGAATGGGATAAGCCAATTTGTCAAAGAACTTATTGCACTCTAAGTACATGCATTAAGAGCAGAAAAATAAAAAGCTTCAAATCAGATGTTAGGACAAAGGTAAAATTACAGTAATTGGATGTCAGACAGATTTTTTCATTAAGTATTCCTTACTACTTCCCCCCCGCCTCTGAAAAGCCTACAACATTGAGATATTCTAAGTACATTGAGTCCCAGCTCCGCTTCCAGGCCACACAGAACCAATCTGTAATATCAGACATTTAAAAATGTCATCTCTAAAAGAAAGTTACATGAAGAACTAAATATAAGATATTCTTACTGGTTAACATCTCATATCTGTAACTACTTTTTTCCCCCCCAAGTAAATTGTATACCAAAAACTACAACATTAAACAGGTACATTTCTCTCATAACTAAGTATTTCTTATAAATATTACAATCAACTCACAAATGTTCTGCATTATATGTAACATGAATCTAAAGCCTATTCCTATGGTTCAAATAGCCTTTCTGCAAATCAGTGAAGGATTTTAATTTGATGAAAGGAGGCGGCTAATGAAATACCAATTCTGGTAGGCAGTCAAACATTGTAATGCTTTCTACCAATTTGCCACTACCCCTGAAGCCATTTCAGGTTCTTACTTAGAACCATGCCACCTTTATATTTAAGATAAGTGTTTTAGCATGTTTTAAGGAAGGCTGAAAAGATCATTTATCAAACGCTGTTTTCCACTCAAAACATATTTGGCTGCGTCATTTGCAATTAAATCACATTCATTAGCACTTTGAATGTTCCCTTTTCTTTTTAACTGTATTTTTCATTTTTTGTTACATGAAGAATATTTTTAAAACATCATTAGGGCTGTAAATGATACAGAAAATATTTTTCAGCAGACTAACTACAGAACAACCTACATATGTTTTCAAAGGAAATGAATTCTGAGAGAAGAATGTATCTATAAGTGATCCAAAAGTCACCAAAATGAATGCCAATACTATAGCTCAGGTCTCTGACTTCAATCCTGGAAAATGCAAATATTGTAAGTCTTATACCTCATTTTATTTGCCTTCCTTTCAAAAATCTTCTGACAATGATTGCAGCTATTCAATGAAAGCTTGCAAATGAGCATTTTCTATTCACTCATTTACAACCAAAAGTTTATCATTGTCTAGATAAATAAACTGCATACTTTCACTAGAGATAATAAAACTATCATTAAGTTCAATCAACAATGAATTTTAATCACACAGACTTACATTTATTTCATAACTTGCCTGCAGTTTCAAAAGCATTTATTACTGTCATAATTTGTATATATTTTTAGACCTCAGTCCTGTTGAAGATTTATGCACTAGAAACACATTCCAGTGTTGCTTTTTAATTCCCTTAGAAAGAAGCCATGAGTTATATTTTAAGTTTGCAATATGTACTTAAAACTCTGAAATAGAATTAAATTATAATGCGGTGTATTCCATTTTTTTAAAGTACACTAAAGTAAATTCAATAAACTGTTTTTAGTGGGTTTTTGGTTTAAAATATTTAGAAAGTTGATTACTTCTTTTCTTGGTTTCAGATGGCAAGAACATAGACATGGAGACCATGGCTGGTTTTGGCTATGTACAGAAATGATGGTTTAATGCAAACTCTGAAATTTACGGAATGGGCACACATCTTGTAAATTGAAACAAGAAAGCCAGTTAAAGAATCAGATATGCATTGCCATTTCTTAGCCTGACAAAATGAGTCGCTGGTACGATGATACACCGGTGACAGCAGCTGGCCCACAAGGCTACGGCAGCCATCTCTTCCTACCTCTGCAGGAAAGCAACTCACAGCTGGCTCTTGAAAAACAAAGTTTACCCCTTTGTTATTTAAAGGTAATCTCTTTTTCCATCCAGGTACTCTCTAGTGGTAGCGAAGGACCCTGGGTCTCATGGATCCACAAGGTAAGTGACTACATTGCCCTTAACAAGGCAAACACGGTAATTTATTATGCACAACTAATATAAACCACTGGGACTTGTGTACAATCTGTTAAAACATTCATACGACAACAGTGATTTTGTGTTATCAAAATAAGTGTTCCATTTAAATTAACAAAAAAAATAGCATTCATATAGACCTATTGTAGATAGTTAAAGTCTGACCACACTCCTTTGAAGTACATAAGTACTGTTTTGCTAATAAGTTAAAAGAGCAGAAACAAAACTTCGGAATTTGGACATGCTGTTTCTTCTAAACTATTTTATACCTCAGCTAAAATTTAGCCCTGTGAAGTACTATGGTGCAAACAGGTGAACATAACCATACTGGAATAACCACTTAAAGCAAACACTGAAAGGCAAGAGAAACATTACGTGAATATATCAGCAAAACGAGTCTGACCGTCTCTCATAATTATCTGTACCACTCAACCGGGTAAGACAGAACCTGCATTGTTTAGCAAAAGTTATTATATTCTTTGCTCCAGACTTGTAAAATAACCCAACCCATCTATTTTAATTCCATAAAAAATTAGCCTAGGGTACATCTTAAAGATTATTTTGTATAGAATTAAAATTCAAAAATTAAGTAATTTTTAATTATAGATCATTCATAAATAATCATATAGCAGAAATTATATTCAAAATAAGTAAAGACCAAAATCTTTATGACAATGTGAACGTATCAAGGGAAAAAGAAGGTAAAATAGATATTTTTTTTTTTTTAAAAAATGAAGGGTTTGTAGACTGTGGGGCAAAGAGGTGCACATTTAAAGGGTACAAATGGGGAGGAAGACATGGTAAAATGGAGAATGGTTCAATGGAACACAAGGAGAAGGTGAGATGGAAAGTAAATCTTGCCAAGAGAATGGGATGGCCACTAAACAGACCTAGAGCAAATGACAGGACATGTGTTTAGAAATTAGGCAGTGTTCTGAACTCTAACGCATTTCCTACTTGCGGTATCCTTTGATGATTCAGAAGTTGTATCCTTTCATTATATGGAAACCACAGGACTAGACCATCACCTGTTCCCTCACAGAGAACAGGAGACGGGCAGAAGAAAGCAGAAGAGCTCTCTGTTCTTGATAAAAGACAGCGCTAATTTTCTCTTTGGCTGTGAGACAATCACTTATAAATTTCAAGCAAGGTCTCTTCTCTCCTAAAAAGCACACTAATGTGATTAATCTGTAAAATTTTAAAACTAATCCAAATCAAACCATAGTTGAGAATACCTCAGATACTTGAGTACTCCTCTACATGAGACTAATAAATTTTAATTTTTTAGAATTTGCAGCTCAGAGTAATAGCAATTGAGCTCTATAGCTTACTTTCATTGAATGTAGGACAGAAAGTGCTTGTACTGATTTGAAAAAGAGTGCTAAGTGAAAGTTATAGCATTTTCAATAAAGCGTGTCATGGCTATTGTCCAAAAAGACTTGAGCACTGCTCTTATCTCTAATGAAAATAGAACATTTGATTCTCTGTTTCTGTCAGTTCAGAAAGGATAAGACTTCTGAAACATCAAAGGATACCGCAACTAGAAAATGCATCAGAGTCCAGAACAGCACCAACTGCCACAGAACCATCCTGCAGTTCATCACCGCAGAGTTAGTAACTTGTCGTTCCAGGAGCAGCGTACAGTGAGCATATTTGCAAAAAATAAACTAGGCAAAAAATACTTCAGGAAACAAATGACAGTTGACAACATGCTTTTCTTTTATATGCATACATGAGAGAGAGCAGGAGAGTTGGAAAGACACGACGAGTGAGTTAACATCCTGAGAAAAAGAAGAGGAGTGCATATATTTTGCTTAACATTCATGATAATTTTTCCTAGAAGGTGGTCTCAGTCATACAACTGATTTGTGGAGCTTTGCCTACAACTAATGAGGCAGAATTTTCACCCATTGCGGTATTATGCTTTTTGGGTTAAAAAGAAATAGAAAACTGAGAAGTGGTCAAAAAACCTGCTCTTCCAGCCAGTCTTCAGCAACATCGCCACTGCAGGACGTATCAGGGTGGACTTTGCCATAATATGAGTAATTTTGTATGTACAGCACCTCATGTGCCTACAAAGTAATAGGCTCTCTCTTACATAAGATAAGATATAAAAGATATATAAGATATATATACATAATCTTATAGGTAATTATTTTCTGTAAAAACACATTTTGTAAGATTATAATGTTGCACAAGAATCTTTTATAATGGTGTATATTTGAACCTGAAGGTGCCGTTATGTTGCATAAAATGACGATGGAATTGCTACAAAAGCAAACTGGCTTACCAGCATGAAGTGAGCCTCTCTCTCCAGACAAGACCTACAGTATTCTAAGGTTCAAAATGGGTAAAGGCCATTTATCCCACTACTAAAAGATCTCGCTCATTTACGGATCAGTGATTTTACACCAAATAGCGGAAGTCAAATCACACACCATCATGGATGTGCACAGAAATTTCACAACTAACTCCACGACTGCCTGGAGGACTCCTCCTCCATCCAGGAACTGGTTAGGAAGAAATGCTGCAATATTTACATTTCCTGAGATGATGAAAGAGCAGTGAGGGATGACGGAGTATATGACTTTGGAATTTAGACTGTGATTTAGTGGATTCTGCATGAACAAAGCGTTCTGAAATCAGCGCCTGCCACATGGATCATTGGTGATTCAGAAAATATTTCAGTGGAAAAGATACACACATAGGCCCTTGTTAGCATTTTGGCAACAGATCATTGCAGTTTTTCTGCCAGACATGCAGCAGCTGAACTGGCATAACATCATGCTACACACTCTACATCCTGCACGTATCTTTCAGCTGTGATTGCTCTGGTATAACAAGCAGCATCTGAGAACCCATAAATATCAGTAAACAGTTCCAGCCTAGTAATAGCTTATCTCTCTCTTTGATTTGGCAATTCGTATAAATATCATCAGGCCATTTCTGCTGTTCTGAATAGAGAGCATTTGCGTTTGGGAAAGATAGATAAACTTTTTTTTAAAAAAAGGAAAAAAAAGACACAATTCAAAAAGAGAAAGATGCACAACTTGCTTTTCCTAAAACCACTGAATATATGCAGAATTCAACTCCTGTGCAATAGTTTTTCACATGCAACTGAGTGATTGAGTGCAACTAGGAAAAAACAGGTGCTTGGTTTTTTGCAGCTACTTCCAGGCAGGAAACATTAACAACCACACACTCTCCATAGCCCGTTAAGAAGTCCAGGCAAGACTGTGGCAAACCCTCTACTTCTTTACAACATACTTTCATTTTTGTCCACGTTGCTGTTGCAAGCCCAGCAGCATGTATACAAGAAGTCTAAATCTTCTTCCATCCAGTGCTCAAGCTCATTAAATGTCACAAAATGTTTCCAAATGGAGAAAGCGGAAAGGGCAAGGTTCATAATCGGATTTACAGAACAAAACATCCCTTTCACTCACTGTAACTTGGGAGAACACTTATACCAAAAGAAAAAAAAAAAAACAACAAAACTTAAATAAACAGTGGAAGAAGTTCAGTCATCTGACTGCCCTAAAAGCTGTTAAACAAAACCGATAAAGCTAACCTATTAATCCTCCAGCAGGACTACTGTAGAAATAATAATCTATGCAACCCCCCTGGTTACTCTGATGTCTTTATCTGTGGAAGTGCAGTGACCCCTAAACGTCTTTGACCTACTAAGTGCTAACAGATCAAACACTCAACAGTTTTTAATATATTATCAGATTTGAGTCCTTCTAATCAGACGCTGACTCTCAAGTTCTCCAGCAATGAATATTTCATAATATTCAGCCAAATACTGTTAGAGTCAGAAAGCATCAACTCCTGTGGATTAGATTATGTGCAATATATTCTCTGCATACAATTATAATAATTTTGTTTCCTAAATCCTTACCATTTGGCAATATCGAGTGATTGGAGGGAATAAGACCAGGCTTGGTAATAATATTTAAATAATAAATCACTATGAAAAATCTATGGAAATATTTAGTCTATAGCATTACATACACTTATTTCTTAAGCAGTATTTCTTTATACCTGAAAGGTACATTTGATATATTACATTCAGAAGTTTACACTGACAGGGAGCATGAAGTGAAAATGTTGAACTTTCTTCACGGAAATTCCATGTCCATACATTTATCATACTGGCAAGGAAATAGACTATTCTTAATACAGCTCCAGATGTGGCATCATTTTACAAAAATAAAGACATTTAATTATAAACTGACTTACTCTAGTGTATTAAAATGAAAAAAGGATTTAGCAGTGCAATCAAACAAAAGCAGAGGGAAAATGAATGGTACAGATTATCCAACACAAAAAACTAATGACTGTAAAAAAGATTTTTTCCTTAGGTTGTTGCCTTCAATTACCAAAGCAAAACTAACAGCATCAATCTAATCAAGGATAATAATAATTTTAAGTTTTGTAAAATACTTATTTGCATTAATATTCAGTTCTGTGGGTTTCCTTTATATGATGACCAAGGGTTTATAAGAGCTTCATAAGGAAGATTAAAGAAAATATCAAGGTAAAGGTTCATTAGAAGTCACTAAAAGCTGTACTGAAGAGAAAGATTGCCATTCACCACAGCAAACTACTCTCAACATAACCCAGTAGATCATCCTTCCCTTTGTTCACTTTTACTGTCACGAGAAGTACAATATTATTTCAAGCTTGTCTCTACCTAGCAGAAATTAAAAGTTAATAATGTTTAATGACTCATTTTCCAGTTAATCTACTACATGAATGCAAAAATACCATACTAAGTAAAATCCTTCCTAACAGGAATAATTAATAAATCCACAGTATTCAAAATAGAGATTGAAAAAGCAAACATAATTTGCAATGTGTGCCAATGAGAACCTTACCTTCTCATGAACTCAGATTTGATGATCGTTTTGTTGGTTTTTAAAGCCAAAAATTGCTTGTACTTTAGCAGTTTGCCAGAGGGAAAACAAACTCTAGTGTCCTACGAAGTGCAACAACTGAAGAACAAGCAAGTGCATATTTGAACGAAACAACTATACAATGACACTAAGCTGAGTTAACAATAAATAATAAATAAATAACTATGGAAAATACATTAACTTTTGAACAACATTTTATTAAATTACTTTTGTCTAAGCAAATTTTAATAATACAACTTAAAATGGAAAAATGAGCTTGAACTTCAGGGTTTGTTTCCCCTCCACACACACTGGGAACTTTATGAAAAATTCACAACCTGACTTACCTTTATTGTCTCATCTTGCTGAAATGAAACTAACTGCCCACTATTCACTCACAATAGCTGTCTAAAAGGAAAGCTGTTAAAGAAGAAAGCCTTCAACACATGATTTGCTAACTACATACCTCACATTGTGACTTGCATTGAACAGGCTTGCAGGCTCCACTGAACCCCCTTCATCCTAAGTGTAGAAATAGGATCCGAGGAGAAAAGAAACAGATAGCAGTAGCCATACCCTCTCTTTCTAATGCATAGAATAACCACTGCTTGGATTCCAGAAGGGGAACTTGAGTTTTGATCTTTCCTTGAAGAATCCATTCTCTGAAACCTGAATTTATAACTATTTTCAAACCAATAAAGTTATCTCAACTTATATTAGAGGAAGTAGTACTCTCTGCTTTCTATGATGGCAGCATCGTCTGCATTTCTGGGATTTATATGGAGTGAGAAAATAGCAGGAAGCACAAATAATTAAGTCCTTTGAGATCTATATCTGAACAACAGCTACAGGTTTGCAGTAATTAAATAATATTCACAGTTAGCGTAAGAAAACTAGTTATGTGAAAAGTAGCCTATAAAGATGATAATGATTTCCACAGTTACCTACTCCACACTTCACATCGTCCATGTTCAAAATATAAACTTATTTTTAATTGTTAGTGTTTAATTAAACAGAGATTTCCCAACTTCCCATGCAACTGGCTATGTTTAGATTTTCTAAGGCAAAAGGGGAACTTGTATTGAAAGCAGCAGGTAGCTAAGCGCAGCCTCCACTTGCGCATTTGGAAGTATCACTCCAGTAAAGCCCTGATAAAAATAAATGTGAAATACTTCCGAACTTTGTTGTTCACCTCTGTGAAGAAGGGAAAATTTGTATTTCATTAACACTGCAAATGCAACGATTCTCATACCAACCTAAAGGAAATCTGCTGGAGTAGACTCATCACAGGAAAAATATAATGGCTACTAAGTCCAGATGCTCCAATTCTTGTCCTCCAGGGCTTGCTTGGAAGAGCAGAGGGCCACCCTTCACTGAGGACAATCGCTCTGCCTGGGGAACGGCAGGGAGAGATTGCTGCAGGGTTGCAACATCTCTCACTCACGAGAACCGTCATCACTATCTGCAGACTTCCAAGACATTTTGTATTTGTATAAATAGAGGTGGAGGAATAAAAGCAAAATGGAGGAAAACAGCATGCAAGGAAGTCTTATTAAACAGCAAATTTCCTACGCTGCCGTTTTATCAACTATGTCCTTAGTTAGACACAAAGAGAGAACAGTAAGATTTGAAACCAGCAATAGATCACATACTGCATTATTCTAGTTAGTACAGGTATTGAATCACTTTTAGATTTACTGGATGGGAGGCAGTAAAATCTTCCCTTCTAGATTGCCTTCTCAGGAGGTCTGTACGTCAAGAACTATGAACAAAGAAAGGAAAAGCATACCAATGGGGGAGAAACCAAGATAATTTCAGCAAGCCAAGGACAAAGGGCAGGATGTCAAGCAAGATAAAAACTAAAACATATTTGTGCAAAAACTCTCTCTTGACATATTAAGTAGTGATTACAGCTTGGCAATGTTCACATGTAGAAACAAGACTGTTTACTGCAAAAAAAAACATAATAAAATTACACTGTCCAGTTCAAAACCAAGGCAAACTTGTAAAGTTTTAGCTAAAAGGAAGTTGTTTTGTTCTGGCTCATTCAAGCTGGGCAGCTGGCAGGAGACTAAACTGACGTCTCTTCAAATATTTTAATTCAGAAAATATTTTTCTGGATTTGAAAGAAAGTACTTTCCAAATCCTGGAAAAACTGCCTTTTCCTCTAGATGAAAGGGGCTAAAGCTTAAAATAGAGTAATAGACTTCAAATATTTGGCTTTTTTGTCTAACAAGCAGAAGTTTTCTAAAGTATTGCCACAGGGTCTAAAAGAGAGTCTGGTGAGTGCTAGCATGACAGGCAAGCAAGTGGTTGAACCTGTGATCTTAGCCAAACATCTTATAGTGAGTCCCAGAAAGCAGTATGACACAATTCCAAAGCACAATACAAAAACCTGCAGTTTTTTCCACGTATTAAATCTCATCCAATATCCAAACTGGTTTCATATCCCATTTAAAAGCAGACAAACCAAAGAATACCGATCATTTATACCACCTCTACTCAGTAAAGACTTTCGACTCTGCTACCTTAACATGAAGAACGATATTGAAATAAGATGCATCACAAAAAGACTGTTGACACTGTGTGTGCAGCAATGCCTTCTGTAGTATAAAATATCATCAGTGGTAACTACACAGTAATCACATTTCTTGTGTGTTGTTGATTACTCCCCATGATGTGGAAATAACAGCATGCATTCTCAGTGCTTATGTGCTAATATCAGTTTCTTCCAAAAATATATTCAGATATTATTGACACAAGCATTTAACCTTTAGCTAACAAACTGGGATCTTTCTCTGTAGTAAATGGTATTCATTCACTGACAACCAAATTTGCGTGAACTATGACTGAAATAAGTAAGAAAGATAGAAGGAAAACATTACTTGTATTGGCCCCCAAGTCAAAGTACTTTTGAAAAAGGCTTTAAAGTAATTTAAATGCCATAGAAAACAGGAAATAAGTGGAAAAAAAGAAACAAATCATCTATGACACTAAACAAGATTTATCTTTAGTAAATGAAAATTATTTAACTGTATTAAATGAAATTAAAAACATCTAATTCAATATGTTAGAGATATCTTTCATGAAAGGCCCATGGTGCAGATTTGGATAGCTTCAGTGTCCTCTTATCCCAATTTTGCAGCAAACACAATAGAATTATTCTCTGTTATTTTAGTAAAAAATAAAAATCATATATATTTCAGGATAATTAACAGTCTGGAAAAGCCATCCAAACTATTATGTGCTTTGTCTTTCTTGTATTTTTTTAAATTTTCATAGAATCATAGAATAGAATATCAGGTTGAAAGAGACCTCAAGGATCAGGTGGTCCAACCTTTCTTGGCAAAACAAATAAATTCATACTATAATTTAAAAAAATTCAAACTATAATTTTCTCCCCCTACTGTAAAATGAACATGAAATGCCTTCATCTGACACACGGCGTACGTGAAACACTTCAGATAAGAATCGATACTGTTGAGATTTTCCTCTTCATTTCCATAGGTGCTGACAAGTCAGACAGAAAGCAATCGCAGTGAGTTGCAAACATGCTGGAATTGCAACCAAGCTCAGTTTTATTGTACTTCAGGGCCTGCAGCGTTTACACCATACCATCAATTTCCTATTATTATAGTATCATTATCAACATTCAAAACACAACATTGAGGTTCTTCAGACATGAATGCTACTCAACCTAAACAGTATGCTACTCAACCTAAACAGTAACACTTTGTGGTAACCTGTATATTTTTATAACAAACCTAAGCAGTAAAAAACATAATAAAATCTTGAGGTAACTTCTTTATTCTTCAAAAGACAAAGATACTTCTCTCTTGAATGAGACCAAGAAATCCAGAAAGAACAAACTGAGCCAAATGAAAAACAGGCAAGAAAGCTTAAAGGACATAAATTTAGCAGAGGTGACGAATGCTTACTCTCAATTTGAGAGTATATGCATAGATACATGGGCACACACATACATACACACACAGAAGATATTTTCTTTGTTAGGCTCGTGTTTTGTTCTCCAGCCTCAAACAGGGCACCTCGCTAACTAACAGAGCGACAAGCAATCACATCAAGATATAATGTCTCTAGCTTGCCTAACCAAATATTGCATACACTCTGGATTGCCAGAAAATGGTTTCTGCAAGATGAGAGTCTATCTGAAATTGCTAGTTGAAAATTCTATCTCATGCTCAGTGAGCAGACAAAAAATAGTGAACATGCTGGAAAATGAGCACATTCAGCTGTATCTTCCCTGTATTATTTTACATAAATATTGGATCTGGGGTTTTGACAGTGCTTATTTGTGTTTTTTTGACCAAAAAAGTCATTAAATTGAGGAAACATGCAGACACAGACATGGACACAAACATACATGTGCTCTTATAAACTAGAATCCACTATTTGAATGCAAAGCATTAGCCAGGAAAAGGAGACATCAGATTCCCATGGGATTATTTCATATCATAGCATCTTCCAAACTTTATCCAATTCCTTGCTAGGTAAGTTTTTACAGTTCAATAATGAGAAACAGCCTATCTACTTGGCCCAAAATCAGTGCCAGTCAGGTGCCAAGAGCCCTACAAACAGAACTACAAGAACCTAAAAATTCACATAGCCATGAATGCTGATTAGTTGGCAACACACTTTCAGAAATATTTTTGTCCAACTTGGATAGTTATCCACTTATCTAAATGCCTGCTAAGGCATTGCTGAAGTCACACAAGACATCTATCCATGTACAGCAGGAGGCCTCTAAGTGTCTTTAAATACCTCTGCCTTCCACCTTAAAGTTCACCTCTCTTTGTAAATAATTTCTAAAATTTCATGATCACTCTTTCAGAAATGTACTTACCAAAAATGCTCCATTTACAGCGATAAATACAAACAAACCAACCAAGCAACCTCATTACTGGAGCTACAAAATCTAACCAGAATCTATCATCCAAGCTCTAGATTCTCCACCTTGCACACACTTATCAAAGTTTTACAAATCTTTCCCCCCTCCCCCCCTCAGTGATAACTGTGTAACTCTACTGTCCCCAAAAGCTTGCCCTTGTGATGCTGAGAATAGCAACCTTGATATCAGTGAAGTTAACTAATTAAAATTTATGTCAACCTTCCTGGCCAAAACCAACATAACTGACATATCAGCTCCACAACCTACAAAGTAGATTTGAAAAGAGAAGTCCATTTTTCTGGGAGTAAGGATCTACATAAGTTCTGCAATGTACTCAGATTCAAAACTCTGAAGTCCGTAAAAACAATGTATAGGAAAAGCTATGTATTAAAAAAACCAAAACCCACAGGGTGTAACATTAAAATTTAGGAATACTTCAAAACACTAATAGGTCTACGGTATCTTACTATCTATGGAAGTACTACGTATATTAAAATGATTAACAATCTGAAATTAGTTATTAATTATTTGGAAGATATGAGAGTATAATCTGTAAATGTAATCCATATGCATTAAAATATATAATTACTATGAGGATCACACAAGTTCTAACTGTATTTTTAATTATCTTATTGTGCAAGTTCTTTCTTCTGTTAATAAACAGTCGTCTGGAATTCAGTAGTGAAAATAATTTTAATTTTTTTTTTTAATTACAAATAATGTAAGAAAAAAGGTTTGAAAGCTACTTCTTTATATGTTTTCTGTCTTAAAGCTTTCATCTTCTCTAGGTTGAATACGTATATTATTCCTACCCCTTAAAAGGGGGGAGGGAGGGGAAAAAAGGCACAAAGAGGGAGGGAAGGAGGGAGGGAAGGAGCAAGAAAACAACAGCTAAGCAAAAATTCCACAGTCTGTACCCTTTTCACCTGGATGGAATGGAGGAGAGATTTGGCTTTGTTTTCCCCTGTTCCCTCCTATTATGAATGGTTGAGCTACAAAGAAAATAACTACATGTGCCTCTACATATTTGATGCTTTATGTATCAACAAGTGTACATCTAGATGCCAAGGTACACATTTAATATTCCCAGGTGTCTTCTATTATAGTTATCGCTCACAAATATTTCCCACTGATTTTAGCATACGTATCACTAGCCCTAACAAAAGGCCTGGATCTCATGAAGATTTCTCTTCTTAATTCTCACAGTATAATCCCGCCAGCAACGAGCGATTCCACAATTCTCTCACCCTTTAAAAAGATACCAGTCAGGAAGTTAGATATTGCATCAGGCAGCTACTAAACCAGACCACCCTCCTAGCCACCACATTAGATACCGGTCCTTTGGAAGTCGTTACTAAAACGCTAAAAGACAAGTCTGCAAAAAATTGGTTCCAGCAGACAGGAATGGAAACATCTGACTTAGCCTTGCTGTGGTGCACAGAACCAAGATTTTTCCTGTCATCTCACCCGAGTCCATGCTGCGCCAGCAGACAATGGGACTATTCTGAGAATGACCCTATTAAGCTGTGCAACGACAGCAAACTGCCAATTGAAAACCAGATTCGTTTATGTGTAAATCTAAACTTTATTTACCAATCAGATGGGAGTTATCCTGCAGATAAGTTTCCTCTCTAATTCCATGTACTAGGTTTGCTCTTTCCAGAAGATTTTCCAAAAGCTCCAGTTAACGTGATCAAAATATAGCACTTCATTTTTACTGTCCTTAAACTCTGTTCTGTAAGGCAGCTGACAAACTCAGCTTACAGTACTAGCTTCAGCTCTGGCTTTGCTTTCTTCACATGTCCAAGACAAAAATCCTGTTTCAGCTTGGGTTAAACTTCACCATGCTAATACAAAAGTCATCAGCTCTGAGATGGTGTTTTACTATGTTCCTTTATACAAATTGTATAGTAGCTCTTCAGTTCTCACTGGTGTCATCCATCAGCTGTCCTCTCCACCTCTGTGTGTTTCTTGCTATGCTGCTCTCAAGAAATGAGCTCACAAGGCTTCAGCGCATCAGGTCAACTGTCTTTGTTCATTTAATGCCTTACTAAAATAAACACATTTTTCAGGGCATTCAGCAAGGTTAATTCCTAGACATACACTCCACCCTTGTAGTAGAGAAAAAAGTAGTAATTTGAAAACATACTTCATTTGAGAAATTCAATCCAAGTTAATTCTTTTCTGTAAGTCTCTCGTAAGTTTTGCCTTTTTTTAAACTTTCATCTCTACAGGTCAAAGATACTCTGGTAGCTGGGTGTCAGCCAGGGAAACCACAAAGCACTGTGAACATCTCAATAAATAATCAACAATATAAGGTGTTCCTCTTCAGAAATGAACAGTTATTACACTGGCTGTCTGGATTCATACAAGACAGTCTATAACCTAAAGCCACAAAGCATTAGAATATGGGCAAGAAAAACTCAGGTCATCCCAGAGAAAGCACCACATCAACAAGTAATATTTCTAGGCCAAGCCAAAAGAGTTGAATCGGAGATAAGGAAAGAGATTTAATAGTTTAATTTTAATTAAACAATTACATTTAAAAAATCCCTATTATACCTTGGAATATACTCAATGGAATGGGATTGATAATAAAAGGACAGATTTTTGAAGAAAGTTCTCTGCTGAGATGCGTTCCCTGCTACTGATGCATTCTCTGCTTCTGAAGTTCCAGTCTTGATGCGTAATTAACCAAGCAAAGGTCCACAGTAAAGACAAAATTTGAGTCAGTGGCATTTGTGAGGTGAAAAGTGTAAATACAAACACAAGGGGAAACCAGTAAAGAATACTGCAGCTAGGCTGTACTGCTTTTCTTTGAGTCGGACAGTCTGGGCCCTAAAGTGAAGCTATTTATCATTACCACTCTTTCATAGTAGACTACCTTGATACTCAGATAAAGTAATAGCTTCCCTATATTTAACCCAAAGCTTTAGCTGAATTTGTGAAAGGGAGCCCCTAAAAAAACAAACCAAAAATCAAAAACAAACAAACAAAAAACCAGATGCAGACAAGTCTTTCTGAGAAGGAAAGATCTTCCATTGAAAACAGCCAAACAAAACCCAAGTACCAAACCTATTCCTGTCTTAAACTTACTAATTTTTTTCTCTTGATTGTAAAAACTGGTTACCTTTTCCTTCTAAAGACAGTAAGGTAATCGTTGCAACTGAACTAGATTTTATGACTTGAACAACTGAGTACAAATGTGAATTTAGCAATGGACTTCCCCCGCTTTGGAGGAATACTCGCGTACTTTTTCCATTTCAGTTCTTGTGCACAAACTGAAAGCTTCAGAAGACTCAGAATGACTTAAGAGTAACGCCCTCTCAGCTAGAAAATGCTGCACGTAGGAGAGCAATCAGCATACAACTAGCTGCAGATCCATTTCAAAACATAAAATATCATGCAGGGGGTATATATGTACAATCACAGGCAAAATCATTAAAACTCCTCTCAAAAAAATGAAGAAAAAGTGACTCAGAGAAGGAGCATTTGAAACTAAACTTTATAAAATGGTGATTAAAAAGAAACTAGGCAACCATACTAAACTAATTATACTTAATATCAGCTTAAATTTTACCTGTATATAACAATTTTTTTAGGTTTTAATGTCTAGAATATGTATATGTTGGATTGTATCCATTTTAGTAAATCCTCTCCCACCAGTGAACCTATTAACTTTACCTATTAACTTAGTCAACTGATTAACTAAGTCTCAGGTGCATCTGCAATATAGTAGGACATAATTGTGAAACATCCATGGTAAATTTAAAGTTTGGTAAGAAAGAATAAATAACCGTTTTGATTAATGGATCATTTTCTTTTTACAAACAGGCAGAAAATTAAAAGCACCTGGAATCCGCAGAATGGCTCTGTACATAAGGCATTCTTAGTACAAGTTCCATCAATGCAAAACGAATTTATCTTGCACTTTATTTGACAGAGGTGACTAAGCTTTCCGACTGAGGTGACCAGGTTACTCAAACAGTTATCCAGACTTCCATTAGCATGAAACAAAAGAAATGCCTGGCCCCTGAAATCTCTTTGTTTTTTTAAAGGATGGAGACCAAAGATTGGCTGGACATATATAGTAGATTAGCACACAGAAAGCAGAAACAAATGCTTCAACTATTATCTCAAGTATATATAGAAAAAAATTGCTGGATTTATTTAGTTGACAACATGCATCATAAACATTTGAGAGTTACTCAACAAAATAGCCACATAAGAACTATGACAGTGCCACAGAAATTCCTCTTCCGTCATGATGAAGTGTCTCTATTTTAAACAACTTGTAAAATAACTTGGGTATTTGGGGTCCTCAATGCACATTACTCCAAAATTTCAGAGTATGCTATTAAAAGACAAAGAAAAAAAGAGCAACCTTGTCAAAAGCACTGGAAGAAAAATAAGAAAAAAATATCAGCCTTAAGCTCCGAGGGAGAAATCCGTAAGTGAATCAAAACAGAGATTTACAATGGAATTTGAGTTGCATCTTTAACTGTATCAGTTAAACTGTGTCAGTCAGGGACAGTCATAGACATGACCCACTCACACAAAAGATTAAGGGAAAAAAGTATGTTTGATACATCACAGCTGTCTTCCATTATCTGTACTTATCCTTGTTCAGACCATGCTAGGAACAAAAGATAAACAAGGAACAATAGCTAACTGCATCCTACAAAACAACCGTGTAGTAGTCTTTCCAGTACACAATGTACACTTGCAACGAAAAACACTGAGCATCCTACTCACAGGACACAAGGTTTTGCATTACATTGTGGATGTTTTACTTAAATGTAAGTTAAATTAGGTAATTTAAAAAAACAACTATTATTTTTTAATACGTCCCTTGTAAAATTTTATTCAAATATCATAGTATCACAATATCATTTGGGCTGGAAGGGACCTTTAGAGGTCATCTAGTCCAACCCCCCTGCGGTGAGCAGGGACCTCTCCAACTAGATAAGGTTGCTCAGAGCCCCATCCAGCCTGACCTTGAATGCCTCCAGGGATGGGGCTTCCACGACCTCTCTGGGCAATCTGTTCCAGTGCTTCACCACCCTCATTGTAAAGAATTTTTTCCTTATGTCAAGTCTAAATCTTCCCTCTTTTAGTTTAAAACCATTACCCCTTGTTCTCTCACAGCAGATCCTGCTAAAAAGTCTGTCCCCATCTCTCATATAGGCCCCATTCAGGTATTGGAAGGCCGCAATGAGGTCACCTCGAAGCCTCCTCTTCTCCAGGCTGAACAACGCCAACTCTCTCAGCCTGTCTTCATAGGAGAGGTGCTCCAGCCCTCGGATCATTTTCGTTGCCCTCCTCTGGACCTTCTCCGACAGGTCCATGTCTTTCCTGTGCTGAGGGCTCCAGAGCTGGATGCAATACTCCAGGTGGGGTCTCACCAGAGCGGAGTAGAGGGGCAGAATTACCTCCCTCGACCTGCTGGCCACACTTCTCTTGATGCAGCCCAGGGTGCGGTTGGCCTTCTGAGCTGCGACTGCACATTGCTGACTCATGTCTAGCCTGTCATCCACCAACAACAGCACAGATGCTTCCTTATCTACTTAACAGTAACATTTTAAAGCTGAATCTCACCAGATGATCAATCATCTGATGATGATCTCATAAACCTTCTCATTTTCAGTCACTTTTGCTTCATAAGATCATTGCTTATATTTGACAATTCTGTTATTTGCCTTAAATGTGGGACTTTCTGCTCAGCATTCTAGTACAGGGCTATGAACTTCAGGCAATACTGAATTTAAAATTATTTTATCCTCTTTGGTGGGTCAAGTCCTAATACTAATATCTGCAGACTCATGCTACCACACAAGACCAAAGGTGACAATTTTTTGAAGTTAAAATTAGAAAAAAAAAAGTCCTTTAATGACAGACTAACATGTCTTTTCCTTAAAATATACAATCATTAAGAGGATGAGGGAATAAAGTATGGTCACACATTCATCTTTTAAATTAAAAAAACACCATCCCAAACAATTTCCAAAACTGAAAATTTATGTATCAATTTTCCCTCCCACTTCTGTTCTATATGATTTGACAGTCCCACTACCATATTCATTATTGGAACAAAATCCTGAAGGCAAGGATTATGGGGAGCCAGACATTTGCAATGATGGGTTAATCTCTTTTCCCTGACACCAATATGCAGCAGTTTTCATCAGACACTACTGAAAGGGTAAAAAGATATTTGGAGTAGGATGCCAAAAAGCCATCGTGCTGAATAAAAAAATTTAAGTCAGCATGTTCAGCAAAAAGTTCCCTGTCATTAGGTAACAGAAATGCTGAGGAAAACAATCTTAAACCTCACCACTAAAGCAGACACCTTGGATTCTCCTTTTGTAAGGGAGATCCTAGCCAGCAGCTTATAAGGACACAAATTCATAATAATGGATCATTACCATAAACCACAGACTAATTTCAAGACAGACTGGTCTTTTGGGGTTTGCTTCACTCTCAAGAACATAAAGCACATTTTTTCATGCTATCGCTGTTGTAGAGCAGAGGAAGATTTATATATAACATCATCTCTTTACAAGATACAATCCCAAGACATGGTGGTTTCCATAAAATTCTGAGCTACTTGGTGGTTTACAGACTTGGCCTTTCCACTTGTTGAATTATGTCCCAACTTCTGCTGTTGCAACTCAAACATTTTCAATATCAAGAACACTGAAAGAATTATAGATACTGCATGCAGGATAACTATTTCTCACACTTAAAGTCAATTTTAAAGTTTTTCCATTAGAAACCAAGCGATATGCTGTACACTTTTCAAACTTGTGGGTTTTAAAACCAGCTTCTTTGTAGCTTTCCTTGCTATTGCATAGCTTGAAAATACTTTTCTCCTTTCACTACTTTACACAGTATTGAGCAACAGCCAATACGGTTTCCTTTTTGTGTGGATGACTTTATAGTTTAGCCATCTAATTTTACTTTGAACTTTCAATTTTCCTGTAATACCTTTCAGTACAGGAGGAAAAAGGATACAGAACTAAAGAAAAGTATTTAGTAATGGTCCTTTTCTCACTTCGTCTGTCTTCAAAAATTCTTTTAACATTAAATCACTCATAAAATCACTGCATAAAACTATCAGACTCAATTAAAAGTATTTTCCCTTTTCTCATTTTCTTCAATCTGAATGTTCTCCTTCCTTTATGAAAGAGAAACCGCCTGACAAAGAGTGTTATTCTTACATGTCTGACTTCTTTTATTCACCTTTCCGAGAGAATTGGGGTAACTGTGACTTTCAGAAGGATTTATTGTGTCATTTGCACTATTATCTCCCTCTGGAGAGATCAGATTTTGCTGTCTCTCTTCCGCCAAAAGAGAAATAGATGGGGTAGCTAAAGTGTTAGATCTTATTTCTGGGTTGTCCGTATTCCTTTATCCACTGACTGAAGCTCTGTCTGCAGTAGTATGCCTGCACCAGGTCTCCTTCTTTTCCCAGGCTACTGTATAAACATTTCAATACCACTGGGATCACTAAACAATTGCTTGAAAAGTTCATCAGTTTCAAGGTTCCTTTCATGCTTATATCCAGCCCTGATAGTTCTTTATTTAGATTAAAAATCAGACACCTAAATAGCGGAAGCCTTACCAACAAGCTTCTGAGTCAGCAAAACCTGATCTCTAACACAGCGAAGAGATCTTCCTCTTGCCCAGTCTGACTACATCCAAAAGAGTTAATTCACCTTTGTGCAATGCGCCTGATGCACAAAACCAAGTATTTGTCCCCTCAATGAGTGATTCTACAACTGTGACATAGTGCCATGGTTTTTCCTGTGGCAGAGGTTTTGCTACTTTTTCATTTATGCTGGTTGAAAACACTTGTCTGTCTCTTTGAAGTGAGTTACGAAAGTCTTAGCAGTTCCAGTCATCGACTCACTATATTAAGAAATTTTTTGAACAAAATAGTTTCCTCTGGAATATTTTTAGTACTGGTATATTACACAAGAAGAATATTCTGGATGGCTATTGAACAGTCCTACTATGAAAGAGTGCTACATTACATACCTAGTTAGTGGTACTTGGTATCAGCATGCATTGTCATTCAGTATTAGTCTAAGGAGAACACTTCCATCTGTAACACTTCCATCTGTGTTTTAATACCTATTGCCCCAAATCTCTCTTCATTACTCCATCTGGCATTTGACTCATCTTTTCATTCTTTCACCTCCCTTCTCGGCAGCTGGAAGGAACAGGGAGCGGGCTGTGTCCCGTCCTCGACTCCAGCATACCCCTGCCATGACACAAATACAGCAGCTCTACCACTGTGGGCATCCTTTATACACAACATGTACTCTGAAAGGGCACCGTGAGACAATCACTCTGTTTCCTCAACATGGAGAACTAAGATAGTAACAAGGCTGGACTAATGGGCAGGGCAAACAGCAAAGGCCCTGCTGCCAATAGAGTTGGAGGGACATTTTTACCTCACTAAAAGTTCATTGTTTCTCACATCTTGCCAGATGATCACAATTACAAACCAGAGTTGTTTTTTTAAAAGCTTACTTAGTTTAGTTATGTGAAAATGTGTTCTTGCTTTTGCTATTGTAATCACTGCACAACACTTATGAAAATAAGATTTATGCAAATGACATTAATCTCTCAAAATTCATACCTTTTGCTGGGAGAAGTGATATGGGGTCATGATAAAAGTTTTCAAATATGCAAAGGTTGCTGCAAAAAGAAAGAGAACAACTCTCGGTGTCCCTAGCGGACTGGACAAGGAGTAATGCATTTAAATTACAGCAAAGATAATTCAGGTTAGATGTTAGGGAATGAGATAATGAAACACTAGAATGGATTACACTTGGGAAATAGTGGAGTCTCCAACATTGTAGATCTTTAAAAACAGATTAGACAGACATTTACCAGGATTGATACCAGAGGCTGACTGAAGAGGTCTGCTTTGTGATTCTTCCCGAACAGTAGTGGAGAATGTTTTCTGTTTGAACTTTCTCCCAGGCTTACCCTTCAACTAGCTGAAAAATACGGCCCTGATACATACACTCGCAAAGAATGTGTAGCTTTCAAACACTGTCCATTCTCATTTCCTTGGGACACAAGATAATTTGAAGGATAAGTTTTGTGCAAGGCTTGCTGCCTTCAGTACAAGAGAAAAACTGGTAGTATGCAGCAAGCTAACAAAAGACAGCCAATGCCAACAGTTAACAAATGACTATTAAAACTTTGCTTACAATATAGTCACAACAGCGATGTGTTAAATATCCATGTTAAACAAGGTATTCCACACCTCTGCTTCAGGGGCACATAAACCACCGACGCTTTCTTAGGCATTTTAGAGAAACACATGGAACGACAGATTTATAACAAAAATAGCTTCCTTCAACTTCCTATATATTTTTAATACCCATGACACTAAATAAATCAAAGTAAATACAAAATGTCTTAGTAAACTTCAGGCAAGGAGAGCATAGAGTCACTTCTTAAAAGAATTGATAGTTCTCGACACAGAACAAATGTTAGCCTTTTCCTTCTCCTACTGGACAGCCAGTAATTTGGAAAGAAAATCCAATATTCTCAAAAATGGGACAGCACATATATCAAGACTTGAAATTTGAACTTCATTATATGTAACTTATCATCTTTCAGACAGAAAGCATCAGCTACCTATTTCTAGTAAGACACGGGGAGCCTGTCTCCTCAAGAGGTCACAGAAGGAATCACCGAGTCCATTCTGTGCGTAGAAAATGTCAAAAATAGAACAGTATTTTTTAAGTCACTCACTCCTTTCTACTAAAATGTTGAATATTATTACCAGTGATCTGGACAAGGGGATCAAGTACACCCTCAGTAAGTTTGGAGGCGACACCAAGTTGGGTGGGAGTGTTGATCCTCTGGAGGGTAGGAAGGCTCTACAGAGGGACCTGGATGGGCTGGATTAATGAGCTGAGGCCAAGTGTATGAGGTACAACAAGGCCAAGTGCCGGGTCCTGTACTTGGGTCACAACAACCCCATGCAACGCTACAGGCTTGGGGAAGAATGGCTGGAAAGCTGCAAGGCAGAAAAGGACCTGGGGGTGTTGGTCGACAGCTGGCTGAATATGAGCCAGCAGTGTGCCCAGGTGGCCAAGAAGGCCAGTGGCATCTGGGCTTGTATCAGGAATAGCGTGGCCATCAGGATCAGGGCAGCGATTGTCCCCCTGTACTCGGCACTGGTGAGGCTGCACCTCAAGTACTGTGTTCAGTTCTGGGCCCCACAGTACAAGAAGGACCTCCAGGTGCTGGAGCAAGTCCA
>NW_009603210.1:0-47947 GCF_000690535.1 Cariama cristata
ATGATTCTATGATTCTATAATTGCATATAGTGGGCGTGAGAAACTCTTTGCCAATATCTGCATGTCTTCAGCATCACTGCCATAAGCAGCCAGTGGCTGACTCTGTTTTGAAGTGTTTCCTATGAATGTAATTAACTGTAATGATGGTTGATAAGATTGGACACCTAACTGTCACCATCTAAAAGTCAGGCATCCGGCCTAAAGTACACATTTCCACTCTCTAAATTCAATAAAATGACATCTGAAAGCAGGTTATCCCATTTAGCTTAGACTCTTATCTTAGGGGTGGCACAAATTGCCCACAGGAGGTGCCTATATCTCTTCATTGCCTCTAAAGAAAGTCTTGATAAGTGGGCTAGACATTACACTTTCTTTCTCATTCTTCTAGTATTATTTAATTCATGATTATGGATTGGTTCGCTTGCTTATTTTTGAATGTTTGAGCTTGGTGACTTGCTCTGGGTTTTTTTTTTAAAGGAACATATTCATAGCAGCCTTTACTTTGGAAATTCGCAGTTAAATTTTGCTGAAATTTAATATAATGATGTCCTTCAATAATGGGAAACACTTTCTCTAACAGATAGCAACGAAATGTAACTTAAGAGGTTGCTGAAAATAGACTGAAAAATGGCTGTAATTAGTTGAACTTCATTGCTGTGTGAACACTATTATTATCTACGTAGTAGTATTATTTTTATTTCAGATCAGGCTAAATAAAACTTACTAAGGGAATGAGTAAACAGGTGAAAGAAATGCTTGACTATAACAATCAGCTTAACAGTGAGATGAAACGTGATAAAAAAATTATGGTTAGAAAGTTCAAAATAAGAATTGCAAACCCTCTCATATTCTGCTGTACAGTTCTGCAACACTCTCACACTCCAAGAACCGTAACTCAGCCACGAGAAACCTGCACAAGTCTGACACAGGTTTAAAATGCAGAGGCACCGTTTCACAGCATGACTTGAAATTTGGTAAACTGCAGAAGCAATCTGTCATATTCCTTCTTGTCATAGACATTTTTGCTGGGACTTCATAAGCATGATGAATGCTTGAAGAGTAATGAAGGGGAAGATTTATTTTGTAGCCACTCCAATTTAGACTCGACTTAAGTACATTCTCAAAACCAGTGTACTTTCAGTAGGTTGTCAGTACAAGCTATACAAGAAACACCCCTGACTCCCTCTTCACCTTCTCTTTAGCCCTCATAAATGCTTCTTTTCACCTTAGCAAACTTGGGATTTCCTCTCCCAGATAAATTGCTACAGCTTATATGTATGTGTTTAGCAAAGCTGGCGAAAAAGGTTAGCAGCTGGACAACAGAATGGCATTAACATACGCTATGCAAAAGGGGCTACACAAAAGTGAATGTAAGTACAAGTGAAGATCTTTGTCCATGCCCTCTCTACAGTAAGAAGGAGTCTGTGAGAAGGGAGCCTTGCAGACCCCAAGCAAAGAACAGCCCTCTGGCCAGGACAGTGAACCACCGCAGTGACCATCACAACAGTGACCATGGCTCTGCTTGCCCACATCTCATGGGTGCTCCATCCTACAAACCTTAGCCCTGATGGGCTGTGGCTTGGCTTCTCATCATGCTGAAACAGCTCCCGGTTGTGGAGAATGGTACCTAGTTGAAAACTGGGCACACAGCTGGAGTTTGATGCAAGAGAATAAATTCTCCAATTGGAATTTCACTGGGCAGATAAGCTTGATAAATAGCCTCCTGAAATACTAATGTATCCATTACATCTCTGTGTTCCCTAAATAGTGTAACCAAAGTGTATAGAAATCAGCTATGATTCTTCACATCGTTTGTGACCTCTCCAACAGCACCGTCTATGATGTGTGCTTGGAAACCAGTAGTTGCTGTCAGCTATAAAACAAAATCTGTTCAGGTTTTCAGAAGTTAAAAGTCATTCATTTTACTAAGCCTAGTTTTACCTTTTTTGTTTTATAGTTATGATTCCATCTTGAAAGATAGAAGCTTCGAAAAGTTCAGTTAATTTGTTTTCAAACAGATAACATAATTTTTCTTTTGAAACCTGCTGGCTTGTTGTGACTTGCCAGTGAAATAATGTGTGATACTCCTTCTTTGTAATATAAAATTTTAACATGGACTGTTTATCATTACAGTCTGTCTTCTGCCTAATGGCACCCAGATGAGTGAGGGCTCCCCATCTAGACATGAAAAAAATGAGTTTTTTCTGTAATTTTGCTTCTTCAAGTTGTCCCAATAGTCTTGCTGTGAAATTAGAAACTATAGATCTAGTAAGAAGCTTGATCTTAAGTCCAAATTCTTCCACTTGTACAGAAATTCAAATAACATTAGTTTATGGTTTCCTAAATCAAATGGCTACAGAAGTTATGCTATTACCTAAGGTGTCCCCGTGCTGACATCTGGAGGGGAGTGAAGCTGAGGACTTCTGACAGTGCTCTCACAAGGGAGTAGCTCACCAAGTCTTTGCAGGTTTTTTGTAAGTTTGCATTTGACCTAGCACTAACTGGTATTAGCTCTTTTTTTTTCCCCCTGAATTTTACATAAAAGTTTTCCTCATCATACCTTAAAGCAATTTACAAAGGAGACCAGGATTGATATCTCTATTTTTACAGATATAGAAAATTAAGGCTTAAGTTACCTGGGCTGTGTAACTGAGCAGCCCAAGACTGATCCAGGCTTCCTGAGCATTCAAGTTCTGGCTAGCCAAACCTGAAAAACAGAGTTAGGGATGTTACAAATTACCACCCTTTGGCTGGAAATCCACACCTTTCACCTGAGGGACTGTATCTGTCCATACTCTGCCCACAGCCCTTTGCTATGCTTGATAAAACAGATTAACTAGCTGCCACTGAGGATGGCTGGGGCTGGGAGAGTCATAACTTCCAGCTGAGGATGCAGAAGCTAGATTAAAAGCAGTAACTCCATGACAGGGCTTCTTGGTCTTCCTGTGCCCCGGATGCCCCATGGTTTCGGCGTACACCCAGAGTATCGCCTGCCCCACGCACTCGGCCCCCAGCTCTGCCCTGGCATGGATGGCACAGTGCACCTCCAGCTCCCTGGCATTTTTTTTTCTATTAACACTGCAAGTTCTGGTGCATATTTTAGGTTGTAGGCAGCCTCTTGGGTAAAGACAAATTCCCCCCCTTTCCTAGTCAGGCTTTTCTGGCAAGTTTCAGGTCCAGACACATAAATGTAGGTGTCTACATATAAGTTGGGTGCCTTAGCTCCCAAGATAGCCAGTGAAGAAAAGACAGTCAGTGGAGCCTAGGCTGCAGGCCACCTTTTCAGATGGATTTAACTGCTTCAACCTAGCTTTCTGATGCCATCTGAGATTCCCTTGGGTATCCGCCTTGCCTCCAGCAGCCACTACAGGAGACCTGAGGACCTCTGTAGATCCTGTGACACATCTGATAGCCCCATGGAGATGTCTCGGTTCCTCAAGGGCATTGTAAATGACATCTGAATCATGTACTCGATTTCCTTTGGAGAGAACTGAATCATTCTCTAGGCTCCACTAACTGCTGACTAGCTCTCAATCAACTAGCGTGGGAGTCCCAGCACACCGCTCATATGCAAATGCCACATGAAACCCAGCTTTCTTCTTCCTTGTCTAACTCTCACTGCTCTATTATCTTTACTGAGCCACATACTTGGACTTTGTTTAATTTATTCTCCTTCTTTGCCAGTTAACAGTCAAATATGGCTGCTTTATTTTCAAAGAAATTTCAAGCTCCTTGCAAATATTTCTTCCAAAGGTTAACAGACCTGTTAGAAGCTATTAGCAGCTGTGCCAGTAGCTTGCTATACTTCACTTACAAAGTCTCCACATTTTCTTCTCAGATAAAGGCTCTTTCTCCTGGTCTCTTGGTTCAAGAGGTCTACATCTTCTGCTGAGTTATAAAAGTCTGCCCTCCAAGGCTGATGCTTTTAACTCACGGTTTTCTTTTTCAAATTAAAAGATAAAAATTTTTGTAGTGTCTGTAGGAGGTTGGGTTTTTTCTGCTTCACATTCAGTAACTTTATATGGCTCCTTTCCATCCTCCGTTCCTGGGTCAGGATGGTATTGCCTACACCAGTGCCTAAGTCTTTGTTTGAAACACTGAAGGAAATGCAGCATGGGATCCATATCACCATTTTTTCCCATCTTGACATGAAGGATTAGCTCCATGGCAGAGTACTGAACATAGGAACTGGGACTCTTTCACTGCATTTGGACAGCCAGGGCTGAGCCAAGAGGTGTTGATGTTGATGGTCTCTCCCACCTCCAGGCTGAATGGTTTTCTCCTAACAAACTCTGCAAAGGTTCAGCAAATTTTTTGGCTTGTTTTTCATCTAAGTCATTTACTTTCCTTGATTTGGAAGCAATATTTTCTTCCCTGACTGCCCTTACTGTCTATTAGCAGTAGAAGACCTGGAAATAGATGACCATGAAAGCAGGGCATGTTATTGGCACAGGTGCTATGTCTCAGACCCCCTAAGAGTTTATGCACCTAAGCACATCTGAGAATCCAGGATGCATGCTCAGTCCTTGATCTCTGATTCTGAACCCTGAGATTACATAAGGATCACAACTTTCATTAAAAAAAAAATTGTTTATTACACAATACACAAAAAATGTTCTAGTCATCTAAGGTTCGAGGAAAAGAGTTTGGACACATAATCCCGATGTAATCGATGCATGAATCCAAGCGAGGGCAAAGGCGCGTCAAACCTCCATCTAGGGAGAACACCAAAAGGAGAGGAGGAGGCAGCATCCTGCCTCTCTTTCTGCATCCAGCTCCTGCATATGGGTAGCATTTCTGAAAACAAAAATTGACCGTTATAATTGGGAAAGCAACCTCCCTGCTCAACCTTTTCAGCTCTGAAGTGAAAGCCCCAGAGTGAAGATAGTCAGCAACACTAGGGCAGGGCTGAAGTGTCCAAGAAAGAAGAGGTAAAATTCTTACTGTAGCAACAGCAACAGCAGAGGGAAGGAAACCCATAGTTGAATGAGGATGTCCTGTTTGAGGCTGGTGATGCTCCCCATGCTTGGTACCGCAAGGGACCCTCTGAGTGACAGAGGAGTTGCCCTTCCCTTGGCTTTTACTCTTCTCTGCTCTAAACTTGGAGCAGTAGAAAGGCACTGAACTGTGGGCAGGCATCCCAGGCATTTCTAAGGGCCCAAATCCACCAACATGGCACAGGCAGGAAGCACAACAGGGACGTCCTGCCCGCACGAAGTATTCAGACTTGGCAGAAGGGATGTTCAAAGCCAAACACAATCCTTGGGGGTTCCCAGGCAGTCTCTCAGCAGAAAAGTCTGTGTGTGGAAAGAAATGGACCAGAGCTTGGGTTCAGTACTAAAAGGCACTGCAAAGTTGCTCTTGTCTCTCTGTAGGGAGAGAAGACTTCTACTACTCCTTTCATGAGGGAAATAGGCACCTTTATCTCTGAAAAAGGTAACTCTGCTACACAGAGGCCCTAAGGCCACTTGACTTGCTCCTGAGCTGAATTACAAGGTCTGATGAGGAGCAAAGAGGTTTTGTACTCAGAAGATTTTAAAGTTAGCTAAGAAGCTAGCAGCGCTTGCCTTCCAGCATAAGCAAATCTCCCCTTTCCCTCTTGAGTACCAGATGTCCCCTGCTACCAATGTTGTGATTTCCAGTGGACAGACAGAGCAAATTAAAATCACCTCTGTCACTCTGTAATAGGAAAGGAGTTGTGTGGAGGCATTTGGACAGGTTGAGATCTGCAGGGTCAGAGGGGATCAGGGCATGTGCTGTTGTGACTACATCCCTGGTCTATTTCTCCCTGTCTTCCCATGGAGGAGGGAGGGATTTTGAGAAATCCTTTGGATACGACTTGCAACCTATCATCCTTAAGCTCATAAATGACTATTCAGAAAGCTTCTACCATTTCATATATTTTTTATAAGATGAGTGGGTTGGATTTCTGGGAACAATGTGACTGCAGTTAGAGGCCTTTAATTCCAGTGTCAACAGATTTTCCTTTAAAATTATTGGACATGCTCCCTGTGATTTTTGGACCCATAACCTGCAGCAGATTTTTTATTCTTCCCTCATCAAAGAGATTGGTTAGATCTGGCTCTGTGGCTGGACGTGGGTAGGCAGAGTTTAATCGTAGGTTGAGTTTCCTGTGATATACTCTGTGTGAGCCCTGTCATTGTTCATAATTATTGCTCAACACAATTTACAAGAGAAATGACAGTAATCTACATTTCCTCTAAAACCATTATCTTTCTGCTATGGCACTAAAATTCAGCTGCCCTCAAGAAATGTTTCAATGGGAACCTACATATATAATACATGTGTTCAATTTATTATTAATGCATTTCAATCTGAACCACAAATTCAACATGATGTCTGAATTTTTTCATACTCATTCTATTCTGTGGCAGTTCTTATAACATTTTCATCACTATAGCATCTGAGTAACAGACCCTTAGTGCATTAAGCAACAGACTTAAAAATCAGTCACATACTGTTTAGCTTCTTAGCTTTGCCCCAGAGGTAGAAGTCTGGACCATGTGGAACACTCAGTTTTGATAGGGTTTTTATTTAGTTTGGTCTGATGCAGGTTTTCTTTTAACATGGTTGTATTTGAGCCAGTCAAAGTAACGGCTCTTACCATCAGAGTATGTGATGGCCAGGTGAGTGACAGTCCTCGGTTCCTGCAGAATTAGTTTCATGGTCTCGGCTCAGTCATCAAGAAAGGTCCATGTCCATGACAGACAAGACTCGTCTCTGTGACAGAGAAAGCACCAGTTGTCACTTGGCAGTTATCAGCTTCAGTCTTGATCCCAGCATGTCAAGACGTTTTGTAGATATTCTGGGCCCAGGTTCAAAATAAAGATTAAAGTCTAATAATTAGCTACAAGTCCTATGACCTAATCTCATCTGCATGCTGAGCTGCGGCAGTGGTACCCTGTGCCTGGCTGCAGTGCAGGACCAATGGAGCAGTGAGTCAACTGTGTGCTGCTCTTAGCATTTAGCTGTAGGTTACTCAACGGCCATGAGATACTGAGGCAAATCCATAGGTGAGGGATCCTACAGTGATGACACAGTGTCCCAAATCAGATCACTCCGTATACAACCCCAGGTAAGATGCAGGGTATCGTTAGCACCTTGCCTGCATCCCTCTTTCAGAGAGCAGAGCACCATCTCATGGGTACACAGCAACTGCCAGACTGCATCTGGCTAATACCAGTCTTCAACTGTCTTTCATCTGATAAGCCAGCATCAGAGAGTTTTGGCTGTAAAGTTAAGCTTTCTGAAGAGGCAAAACTGTTTCTAAAGTCCCTTGGGTCCCTTCCCAGCACTACCCATTTGCTCCAATGGAGAAGAGTTTTAATAACCCTGTTACCACCTGGTGAGGGTAATGACTGTGCCATTGGGCATGCAGAGCCAGCGGGACCATTAAGCTCAGATCCACATGTCGATCACTGGGATTTCAACCAGCCTCCTTGGGAAGTTGAGAAACGGGAAAATGAAGCCAGAAACAACTCAGATGCCACACGCTGTTATTTCCCTTTGCAGAAATCTGAGGAGCTACAGGAAAGTGTAGAACTTAGAAGTGGTTAGCGCTTTCCAGGAGCACAGGGTATTTTGCTGTCAATGTAAATATTCCATTTATGACTGTCATCTTGTTATCCAGCTCCTGTATCTTGTTCAAAAGGCACCCCTACGTATACTTCCTCAGGCAGTCAGTAAAATACTAAAAATCCCACAAGACAAGTTATGATTTGCTAGAAAAGCACAGACGCTATGCGTTATCCACCAGCTGGAAGAAGTCCATAAGTACATGAAAGGATGCCTTTTGAAGTTCTTTGAGAACATGAATGGCAAGCTAGTAATGCAATGATACTACTGAACAACTTTGCATCCAACCATGGCAAATGTGAGATTGCTTTACTTGAAAGGAACAATCTAGCCAAATTATCTTTCAAACCTCTGAAAAGGAAAAAAGCTTTCATGTGAGTAAGCGTTTCAGAAGAATGTGGCTGAGCCAAATAATCATCATTCTGACATTCATAAAACTCACTTTAATAAAGACCTCAGCGCATATTAAAATATTAATGCAGCTATAGGAACTGGGGAATAGGCTGAGCCTAACATCTCCCAGCAAGTCAGAAGCAAACCTGAGAAGACAATTCAAGTACTCTGACTTGCAGGCTTCCTGTGCATCAGGCTGCATCTGGAAAAAGAGTAAATTTAAAGAGCCTGCAGTCCACAAACAGAGTTTAATTCAGAATGGCACGCTGCACAATGTGGAGAAAGCACAGCAGCAGGTCTTAGCTGCTGTAAAAATGAAGTTTATAAAGAAAGTGATGGATCAGTGGTCGCAGCAGTAAGTCTGAGACCCTATGAGTTTCCCTTACGCCTATCTGTGAGTTAGATGCTTTCCATGCCTGTGAATCCCTTGTGCCAGCCAGCCAGTCATTCCCCAAAATAGGTCGGTCTGCTGATCACTTCTTTTCTCTGAGCTGAATTTCTGTTCATGAAAGCCAGCTGTCACTCAGGTGTTCCTATTAAATTTGTAGTTCCGAGTGGTGTGAGTGTTTTAAAAATTTACCAATGCTCCATTTGTGTGAAATAGCTCTATGATATTCTAAGGAATTATATTGTAGTTTATAAATATTTGATGATGAATGTGGTTGCTAAAATATTACCTTATCAGCTTTTCTCTATGCTAGACCCATATCAAGGGTTTAAGATCAAAGTATATGGAGGTCCTGCTTTAGAGAGCATAACTTGGGGACAAGGAATCTCAGGGAAGGCTGAGGAGATGGGAGCTCAAGGACATTGGCGACCCACTTCTACATGCACAGAGACATCTTATTGTCCTCAAGATTTGACAACTGTACCTGCATCCGCAAATGATGGCACAGGAAGCCATCACTGCAAAACAGGGGAAAGGCTGCAACCTCCCAGCTGCTGATCCACCCAAGACAGGGAAAGCAGCTGGCATGCCCAAGGCAGCTGTGCAGGCAGCTGTGAGGATTTACTGCTTGTGCTGGAAAATTAGAGCCCTTTGGGGTTAGGCACCACTAAGCAGTGTCTTGGAGGCTCTGGGCGTTGGATGTGAGCACTAACAGTGGAGGGGGCAAGTCAGGTGAGTACCCGAGTCCTTTTCTACACTAAGCTAAAAGTGAGACCAGAAAGGGGTACGGAACAACACCCCAGAGCAGTGGGTTTTATAATCCATGGATAAAGGTATGAGATTTCCCAAGGAAAAATCTTGTTGGACAAAAGAGTACATAAAATTATGTTAATGAATAAACCAAAGATGTGCAGTCTGCAGAGCCATTAAACATTTAATGTTGCTATTTCCAGGTTAATTTATGCTTGGCTTTTTTTTTTTTTTTCCCTGCTGTCTGATTATTAGTAAGCAGAAGCGACAGTCGCCCTTGAAAGAGAGATTTGGTTTGAAGCTGCCAGAATTTTCCTGAAGTGATTAAACATTTCCAGTGGATTTTTTGTGAATGATCAGAAGGAGCTGAGTCACCTTATTGAAGAATTAGAAAAGGAAGCAATCTTTAAGCAATATCTCACAGAAATACCTTACAAGATCTTTATCTGCTCAAAGGGCATTATTTTGCAGTCTAGATTTTGATCATAATGGTGATTCACTAAGATACTTAAAGACGTGTTTGAAGTGCATCTAAAGTCAATGGGTCTTGTATAAGTGCATACATTCAAGTATATCTAACTACTCTGCTGGAAAGGGATCATTTCTCAGAATGAAGATTTTAGATATTAGCCCTGACATTGATCTGAGTGGTTTGCAATCATGACCAAGTGTTTCTGGCAGAAACATGCACTGTGTAAGGATTTACACACTCAATCTCAGAAACAGTTTGCCTCAAGTCAGAGCTAGTTAAATGATGGACATGCCAAAATTTTAAGATAAAAGATGAAGCAGACAACTTCCAGATGCCTTGGCTGTGAGAAATGGATGAACAACATAGGGCCAGGAGTGCTGTGGACAAAGACAAAATCCTTAATGGAAAAATGTAGAGATTAAAATTGCCCTAAAAGATTAAAATCTCTGGTGCCTTCACTGGAGTGGGTGTTGCCCAGGTGAGGAAGGAAGCCAAAGGCTTTAAATAGAGAAGTGAGTCTTTTGGGGTTGATCTTGCCCAGATTGCCAGCATAAGAGTAATTACTAGGCAGAGGCTTTCAATGGACTTGGGATGAAAATCCAAGCAAGAGCTCAAGAAGCTGAAGAAGTCCTGAAGTTGTATAACAGCAGAGGACAATGATGATGGCACAAGAAGTGATAGTAAGAGGCTGTAAAATTTATATCAGATGCTGGAGGAAATGTAACCACATTATGCCAGTCCCCTGAACAGCCTAATCAACCCATGCTGACTGATTTTATTGGATCTTGTGAGTGCCAGAGAGACCCTTTAACACCAACCTGTGCTTTGTAGTTACACTCTAAACTGTCTATGAAGAACTGGGCAACTTTCACAAAAATGTGAGTAAAATTGGAGGTCAGCATCCTCCCATGTACTTAAATGTACAGATAATGAAGGCCTTTGCTGATTGATTCAAAAATGTTGAGGTACTTTCTAGGAGACCAGTATTACCAGGGAATGACCAAAGTATTGCTGCTTCCAAAGGGTAGGACCAACTCCTGCACCTCCAGACAGGTGTGAGTGGGAAGCCCGAGAGGGGCTCAGTGGTCACAGACACCCATACTTTGGGTGCAGCCAACAAGGACCAGTACCAGACTCTGTCTGTAGAGTCTGACGAAAAGTATGCCAGAGCTCAGACAAAAGATGAGTGCAGCTAAGGATGAGGCCTGGCAGAAGAAAATTAAAGCAATTAACACCCCCATTAAATGCTATCTTGAGCATATTCTCAGTCCCTTGCACCAGTGAGAGGCAGAGCTCTCAGTAGTGCAATTTTTTTAAGTTTTTTTCCTAGAAACAGAATGGTGCATCATTCCTAAACGCTTACAGAAAAATGCATTTAAAAGGCTGCATGAGGGTCATTCAGGGATTGAAAAATTTCTGAGGGGAACCAGAGACATTTTAGATCAACCTCAGATGAACTGTGGCATTATGGAAAGTCTAAAGGTTTGTCACATGTGCCAAAATACAAGTCAAGTCAAGTGAAATAGCCCATGTTGGTGGTACAGAAAAGGAAAAAACTTGCTGCCTGGAGCTAAGTGAGCATCGATTTGTTTAATCTGGTTAAAAAAACAAACCAAACCAAAACAAAAAAAACCCTAACAACTTCTTGTTTAGATATCTTTTTAAAAACTAACAAAATCTTTCTAGATTTGGATGTGTGCTGTCAAATATTTTACATGAGTCATCACTTATTTTTTAATGAATTTATTAGAGTCTTACCCATAAGAGTTTTTTGGATTTGCCTTAAGCAAACATTGTCATTGGCTTTCACTGGCAACTTAGTTTAATTTGAGTGAAACCCATCTTTGTGCAGACTATGGTGTGAATTCAATGTACTATTTTGATCACCACAAAAGATCAAGCAAGTTTTAGGATAGTGAATATTTACTGCACTGGCCTTTGAAGCAAAATGCAAAGTTGTGGATGCACATGACTGTAGAAAAATGAACTCTTAATTCACATGCAATAATGTTTATTTCAGAAATACTAGTCCGCTGAGGAATGTGATTGTTATAATCAGTCACAGATTACCAGAGATAGATGAAACACGGATGACTCACAGACTCCACACTCACAATAAGCCACATGCAGATCTGTTTTCGTATGTTAGATAGTATTCTCAAATGCTATTAATATGAACATTTTTGGAGCAGGGGCAAACTTACAAGAAGAGGACAATAAGAATTTGATCCAGAATGTATGCCTGACGTTTCATCTATACATTTTAAATACATTAATATATATATCTCTATCATTTTTCCCCCAGATCCATTCCAGGAAATAATTTTGTATATCTGTTTATAACCTCAAAGGCAGTAAGAAAGGCTAAACTCTCAAGCTGAATGTTTAGTCCTGAATTATAAGATTTTCATTTACTCCTTTACTGTTTTTCACTTTCAGAGCTGGACAGGTAATCTAGATTTCCTTTCATAGTTACATTTCTAGGACATTAATCTTTTCAGGGGCAGACTTTGGATGAGTGGGTTACAGTAAAACTCTGAGACTCAGCATGTTATTTTTCTCTTGTATCTTTGCTGGTTTTTTCCTGCTATGCACAAAAATACATTCATACTTCAAAGATGCCTGCTCTTGGCACACTGTGTACTAGCCAGTGGCTTCTGATGTCTGCACATGACAGCATTCACTAATGCTTTTTCCTGCAATTCTATTTTTCTTAATCTTCAGCTCCAGTCTTCTATTATAAGTATTAGATGTTTACTTCATCTTGCATGAGTGCTTTTCATGTCTTTGCAATTTCAAAAGAAAATTTCACTGGGCCACTCTGGTTTGAAAATATGACAGCAGCTGCCATTTTGGTGCTGTTTTGAGGAAAGCAAGAAAAATGTGCTTGAGGCCAACCTGCAAGTCAGTGTGCAATTTCATGCCAGTTTTCTGGAAAAGGCACATTTCTAATCTTACCTTGCTGCTGGTGAGGAATACGTGAAACATGGGCAGAAGGCTGCATATAAAGCAGTATGTAGTATTCACAAGCCCTCAGTCTGACTGATGCTATCAAAGCCATTTACACCCTTCTTCTGGTGGTCAAGAGAGTTATGTTTGTGTAAGATCTCCATGCTGAGAGACAGTGGGACACAAAAACACATGAACTGAAGAAGGGTTGTTGTCCTTGTACTTCTCTTTATTTCTTAGTTGTTCCTCCTGCAATTCAACTTTTCTCTGACCATGAGTATGATGTCAACAATCTGGATCTTCTCACATCTGCAGTTAGAGGCCAAAGAGGGAAGTGAACCATGGGGATCCCGGGTCAAAAGCAGGGATTCTATCTGGGAGGACCTTGATCTGATGTATGTTATACTGGTCCTAAGTTCTGTATTCAATGAGCCAGTGTCAGCTCCATACATATGAGCCACCAGGTTTTCTTTTCAACAAACTGCAAATGAACTCTTGTTGTAGCGAGTTTGCATGAGACACCATTTATAAATTTCTGAGAACAAGCTGCACTGAGGTTTGAGCAAGGTCGACAGAAAAATCTTTCTCATCTTTTTCATAGGTGGAGAGCTGGGGTTTTTCTTTTTCTTTTTTTTCCCTCAGAGTACACAAACAGGTTTGCTGACATTGCTCCATAATGCCCTGAATGGGGAGCAGCCCCACATACAGCTGATTTGGGGTCTTTGTTCTGCCCTGCCAAGCACCTCCCTCCTCTTTGATCCCTCCTCTCACTGTGCAGTGGGCAAACACCGTGTGCTCTCGTACTGCTCATACCACTTTCATCAGTAAATTTCAATTCCTTAGTTTGAAACTGTGTTCCTAATTCTACCTGGCAGGAAGAAATGTCTTCCCGAAAAAAAGATTGGCTGTGACGTGGATAGAAGAACATATTAGACATGCAGTATTCGTGACAATTAGGAGTATTCATACCAGTCAGAGTTGTTTGAATATTTTAATGACTACTGGATTTTTTTGCAAAAATATTTGTGTATCACACATTTGCAGCATAAGAGCTCATCTCTCTGCAGCACTCGTTGTCTGCCCAGATTCAGCCTGTGCAAAGAGTCGGCATGACAAGCAGGAGCGTGTTAACCTCTGCACAGTTAAAATAGGATCGATGTATGGGGCACTGTGCTGTTCCTCTTCACAACGGTGCGTGTGTCCCAGCCGATGAGTCAAGGCTACCATATCAGAAACAACTTACCCAGAAGCTAAAGCAGATTCAGCAAATGTTTAGTGATATTAATGTCAGTTGAACATAGTCTCAATGGAAAGGGCTAATACATACGGCACCTGAAAATAACTCTGGAAATGGAAGTTCGATGAAGACTTTTTGTGCAATGTACTACTTTCAGCTTGCCATCATAGCTTGTTAAAAATAGTTCAAGTTAATACCACATTATAATGGTTTTCACTAAGTTTTTGATATACGAGGGAGAAAAGCAAAAAGGTTAAGAACTCTTAACTCTGGACACCACCCACACAACACGGTTGCTGCCGTAGCCTCTTTCATTATTGCTTGCTAATACATTATGTTATTGCTTCTTTACATGTCAGCAGTTAAAAATTAGTGTTGGGGAAATCTGTATCTCTCCAGCTTATAGCAGTCTCTGTACTCCACAAGGGAAAGATATATATTTTGACAGTGAGATAAAAGAAAGTAAAACAGAATTCTTTTTCTCTTTTTTTTTGGATGGGAAAAAAATTAGCTCAGTGTGATCAAAATGACAAAAATACAATAACAGTCATTTGGGATGATTATTGAAAAGGGTTACTTTTGTTATTGTTGTAGTTTGATTGTTTATAAACAGTAAATAGGAATCTTTCTGAGGAAAGACTCAGGAGACGAAAACTAAGGAAGTGCACTAATGGACGTCCATTAGATTACATGAATTTTGCTTCCTTAAGTTATTTTTTCTCAGACTTCCTTGTCAACATAATTTTCAGGCAACCATTATACTAAACACTGTTCCAAAGCTACACAGTACTGCTTTGCAAGTATAGCTTTTCTTCATCCTTGTTCCTTTTTCTCCAGAAAAAAAGAAGAAAGTGCTGGTAAATTCATTTGTAAGCCAGGTCCACAGAGGAGGGATTCCAAAGGCAGAACAAATTTGTCCGAAATAAAGCTGGTGGTAGGTTGTGAAGTGCCCATACGCTGAGGGAATGGAGCCTGTGGGGATGCTGCCCAAGAGCCAACGTGTTGAGAGAGCGTGTCCTGAACCATAGATGCCTTTCCCCAGAGGGAGGGGATGTCTCCTGCCATGGTTTAGCTGGCTTGGGGCACCCAGCAGTCTAATTCGGTGGTGCCAGCTGCCAGGCAGGGTTGTGGCTTCCCTGTGCTTTCCCAGTGCAATGGAACCCCCTGGCACAACATGCTACCCCAGAGAGCTCTACAAAGTCACTGCTAAGCTTCGAAATGTGCGGTCCATTCGCATACGTATTGCACTCACACTCACAAGCACTACTTGCTGCATTGTCTGATGAGAAGGATAAATTCCTTTTTCGGAGGAGACAGAGTTTTATTTTATGGCATGCTAGTGCAGCATGACAGAGGAATTAGCAGTCTCTGGAGCTCCCAAACCCCGGCAGTGCCTCAGCGCTCACGGCCCTGCTGCAGCCTTCTCATCTGCAGCTCAGTGTGTGGCAACGTCGGAGAGCTTATCGGCCACCCTTCCGAGTGACCTGTGACTGCGACTAGCAGCTTCTTCCCATCAGTTGTGTTTGGCATGCGTACAAGGAAGTGTTTTTTTCATCTACATCTTACCCTCTTTTACCCCCAGGGTCAGCGCAAGGCTGAGAGTACCCTTTACCTGAGTCCCAGCTTCCCCCCCCTTCCCATCAGTTGTGTTTGACATGCGTACAAGGAAGGGTTTTTTTCATCTACATCTTATCCTCTTTTACCTCCAGGGTCAGCACAAGGCTGAGAATACCCTTTACCTGAGTCCCAGCTTCCCCCCACAGAGTACCTGATACACAAAGCACCTTTCAGAAATGGACAAATAATATTATCCCCACTTGTTGGGTTGTTTGTTTTTTTTAAATGAAGGAAACAGATATCCAGTCACTCAGCATTTAAGCTAAGACAATGCAATAATTTAATGATCAAGGTTGGACTAACAGAGTGCTGGTTTCCATGTCTGGAGCAGATCCATTCAATCTGCCAGATCCAGAAACATTTAGGAGCCTACACCCCACTGATTTCAGTGAATTCCAGGGTCCTAAATGCTAGTCTCTTGGTTTTTGTCCATTGGGCCCTGCTGCTTCTTTTTCCCTGGCTAAAGAGCAGAATAGCCTAACATCTTCACCTGAGTGAACCAGCAGTGGGGCAGAAGCTTGTAGGACCAGAGCATCCAACACTCAAAACCGTGGTATAGCCAAGAACGACCTTCATCTGGGGAGCCAGGACTTCTGACACAGAAGAAAAGTGAAGTCAAACACTGGTAGGAGGAAGAGCTCCTGGGATCCTTCCTTGCATGTTTGACAATAAGTCTGTTGTCCATAAAACCTATTACCGGCAATCTGCAGTGCCAACAAAAGGAGAAAATTTCTCCCTTGTTCATTTTTCGTTTGAGCTGGTCACTTGTATTATTTCAATATTGTAACTTATTTGAAATTATGTAAAATTAATTCAGAAACACTGGTGGCCTTGTAATCCTGATGAGGCTAAAGACTACATGCAGCTGTGAAACTGTGAGCCAGCACTTGCATTTCAACACCAGCTGCTATGCTTTTGATGTCTCCTTGAAACTGCCTCAAGTTGGTCTTGAAAGAGAAAATAGTGTTGCAAAAAAAAAAGAAAAACAGGAATTTCCTATGTAGAAGCTAAACTGGATATTTAAGCCAGACTAATTGGAGGCAAAAACATCCAAGCAAACAAACAAGCCCTATTATCACCTTAAACACAACCAAAAGCAGGTCCTGGGAGAATATGTAAAAGTGGAGAAACCCATGGTTTGAGGTAAAGACAGTTTACTAAGTAAAATAAAAAAAAAAAAAAACCCAAAACACAAAACCAAGAAAAACAAGTGATGCAAAAAAAAAACCCAAAATTTATCACCACCAGTTGACGGACGCCCAGCCAGTCCCCAAGCAACAGCAGCCCTGGCAAGCTCCCCTCAACCCTGCCCTGCAAGCTGTTGCTGCTGAGTATGATGTCATGTGGTGATCTGGGACATCCCTTGGGTCAGTTGGGGTCAGCTGTCCCAGCTGTGTCCCCTCACAACTCCTTGTGCATCCCCAACCTCCTCGCCAGTGGGGCAGCATGAGAAACAGAAAAGGCTTTGACCCTGTGTAAGCACTGTTCAACAGCTAAAACGTGGGTGTGTTATTAACACTGTTTTGTTTGCAAATCCAAAAAATATCCCATATGAGCTGCTACGAAGAAAATTAACTCTATCCCAGCCAAAACCAATACAATCTCTTGTGCAAAATGTGTGATAACAACTGCAACTCCAGGGGTCTAGAGTCCACACCCAGCCCACAGAGCCATTTAACAAACCTTGCCTTACACTTGACCACATTGTTTTGGGCTGGTTGTGGTGACAAGCGTACTTGATGTCACCTTCACTGTGACACTGCATTACATAGAGCATCAGGGAAGGAAGAGCGAGCTTCATTAGGACCAGAAATGCACAGTGATTTCTCATTTTCCAGCTGCTGGGGATGCACAGGGGGCAAGATGGGGCAGGAAGGAGAGGAGCTGGTGGCTGCAGGGATGCCCAGGAGAGGAGGATCTCCCCATACTCAGGGCATCCAAGGAGCAAACATTTCTCTGTACCCCCATCCTGGGAGTGCTCTGTGCTTTCCCTTGGTCTGTAGCAGCCCAATCAAGCCCTAAAAGAGAAAACGAGGGGAGTGGGGAGGAGTGCGGTACAGCTGTGTGGCAAAGGGCCCAATGGCCCTGGCTGTGAGCAGGAGGGGACGTGCAGTGGGCAGCAATGCTGCACCCGATGGGACCACCTCACATCTGTGCCCAGGCCTTGGCAGCAGCTTTCCCCACTGACCTGCAGCCTCTGCAGCCTCCTCCCTCCTTGTGTAGTACAGCTCACTCACCTCCTGCCCACAGCCAGAACCCTGGCAGATGAGGACCAGCAGGATTTGGCCACTGAGACTGATTTGGGATATACTGTCTCCAGTCCTCATAGCGTGATCCACATCCACCAGATCTCTTGGGTCTTGGTGCAGGTAGGCCAGTACGTGAACACAGGGACCATCCAGTGCACATTTGTCACTGGGCACCTCTCAGGCCCACCTGGACCTGCATAGCTCTCCACATCCACCCATTTACCCAATGGGCAAAAACACGAACGCCTTCTCTGTCTTGGAAAAAAAATCACTTATGGCTTAGCTCTCAAAGGTGTACTCCTACAGAGAGATTTGGAGAAGATCCGCTGCCTCCCACTACCCTGTGCCCTGCGGTATAATTTACACCAAGCACATGATATTGCAAAATGCTAAGATGTGGCATTTATTCAAACATTTTTGTGATGATGCGACTATTCTGAGAAGCCATGGAGGCAAAGGGGAAGGGGGAGAGGGCTGGGACGTGTTCAGCACTCAGCACCCAGCTCTGCTTCCCTGCCCACCAGGTGGGAGAAAACACCCTCAGCAAATCCGCAGGACAAGAGGACAGCTTTCGGCAGCAGCGCTGTGGCTGTCACATAGCACTGCTTCTTGGGCAGACAGCACATTCCAGCTGACGCTCTAAAACTTCTGTCAGGAATTGCACAGTTTAGTGTTAAGGTTTGAATGCTGTTACGCTTACCCCACCAGCCGCTACTCCCAAACAAGGTAGTCGGCTGCAGGGATGGAATCCGATCCAGGACCCGAAAGGGTGTTGGCGATGCTGTTGGCAATGCAGGTGTAACACCAGAGCCCTGCCCTGCAGACGATGTCCACACTGCTCAGTGGGCTGGGCTGGGCCTTTTAGGGAGGCAGAGAATTAAATTCCCGTGCCGGCCATAGACAGATGCTGGTACCTCTCAGCTCTGCTTGCTGAAACCTTTACGAGGAGTCAGACAGCTGCAGTCCCAGCCCCTTCCTTTAGCTTAGACATGGTAGTAACAGCCCTACTGAGGCAAAGCCAACCCCACAAATCACCCCAAAGACCTGCTGTGAACTACAGACCATTAATCTGGAGCATCTCTGTTGCTAAACATATGTCTGCCTGCCCTGTAGTTGTTACAAAACATCTCACCTGAAAATTTAGGGAAGCATATAACATGGTTTGTCTGGTATTTTTAAATAGACACAGGCAGTACAGGAACGACTGAATCAAAAACTTACCAGTTACTGCCCAAAGATTCAAATACAGAGAAGTAAAACAGGTTTTCCAGTAATAAGGACAGTAGAAGTCTAGAAATTATGCCCTACTTGAAGGGTACTGAGGACTATGAAGGATTCTTAATGAACAGCTTTTGTCTAGAACTAGAATTTAAAAACTTTTCTTAAATTAAATTCTTGTAGTTACCTTTGAGGGATGTTTATTCCCTGACATTAATTTAGCTAATGCACCTATTTTCATTGTATTTATCTTTGGGTCTTAAGGAAATTTGGTATTACAGTAAGTCTTAAAAAAGGGCAGAAAGAATCATGTCAGTATTTGTCATTATTTTTGATAAATTGTGGTATATTCAGCACTCCAATCATTCTGCTCAGTACTATTATATTGATTGGTAAATCAATAGTTCAGTGAATATGTGGTTGGAAAACATAATTTCTGAATTTAGTTTCTAAGTAATCATTTCTATCCGTTTTTTGGCATGTCCCTCTGCAGTGTCCCTGGCACTGGCCATATTCCAGTTCCAAACTGCTCTTCATTGACAGCTGTGCTGCTTTTAGACAGCACTTTGTGGTTCCAAAATTTAATGTTCCCAACTGTGGTGGCCATACAAAAGGAGCTGCAGAGAATTGCAAATTCACTTCAAGCTCCATAAGGCCACGTCTTCAACAAGTTTTAGTCCGCTTCACAAGGAGACTGTCCTGTACTCTACCCCTGTGATTACGGTCCACATTCGCACATTCACTTACCTTTTCCCTTCCCAGCAGCTCTCAGGGAGGCTACAGCTGCACTGTCATCAGGAGGCAGGCAAAGGAGGCGTGTGGGTAAGTCCTGAACACGGGATGGGCAGAGCTGAAGCGAGGAAAGGTGCAGAAGGCAGACGGCAGTGAAGGCACATGCAAAGAAAATAGGGGAATAATCTACGTAGTGGGTTCAGGAGACTGCAGAAAAAAAAAAAAGTAAACAAGTCCATGAACTCTGCTTAAAGCTTCTCCGATAGCCAAATGCTTTTCCAAGAAGTGTTTTTGAAGTACGTCTGGAGCTGACATGGTAGGATGGTATCAGCCAGAGATGTATTTCTTGCAACAAAAAAAAGAGAAGAAAGCTTGGGAGTCAGTGTGGGGACATGTCAGTCCCACGTACACCTGAGCATGAGCCAGCTTCTGGGCAGGCTCTGATTGCGCACTCCCTTCCTCTTCTGAGAAGAAGCCAAGTGCTGAAAAAGAAACTATTTCTGGGGCAATGGAGGGGAAATGTTCATGAGGTAGCCTTGGTATCGCACATCTGCAAGAGTGGGCAAAGCACCGGGAGAGGCAGGCACTGGAGCAGGGGCGCGATGCTTCTGCGCTGAGCCTCTGCCTCTGCACCAGGAGGGAGACAGATCCAGCTCCTTCTTCTGTCAACAGGCACTCACAGAGATCAGTTTGACCCATACTGAAAGCTGTATCTAAGATAAGGGTAAAATCACTTTCTGGACATGCTTGATCCATCTTCTTTAGGTCTAGTGAAACCTAAGCGTCTTTCTTGACGTAGGCATCAGGCATGCATGGGACAGAGGTGTTGCCACACACTCTATGGATGAGTTGGGTGCGGAGGTGACAATCGCCTTCTCCTCCTCACCTCTGCACTGGGTATGGGAGGTTGGACCTTCCAGCTGCAGCATGAAGCCCCAGGCACTCCTCTCATGAGCTGTTCTGCTGCAGCTACAGCAGCTGGTGGAGGATGGAGAAAAGGGGAACTGGGTGCAGATAAAAGCTGCAACTACATATTCTTATGGCTACGTCTACTCAGATCAGAATTGGTGATCACCATGACAAATCATATTATTATTATTATTATTATTAATTATTGTCGTTAATTTCAGCTGATTCAGCTGAAATATGCTTGAGTACTAAGATGTTGATGATAAATGCCCTGGAAACATCCATCACATACACCAGTTTCTTCCCAAGACCTAGTCTTGCTTAAGTAAGCCAAGGACAGTTTTGCCATTCATTTCAGTGAGGTCATTTCATGCTGGAAACTTGTTCAGATAATGTCCTGTAACGAGAAAACTCTTCAGTAATTAGAGATGGACTTATTAAGTTTGTGCATAAGTTCTGAGCTCAATCCTAGTGCTGTTAAGCTCTATAATTGCTCCATTATTCACAGATTTAAAGCAAACTTATCAAGGGTTAAGTAGAGGTTATAAACAGCACTAACTGAATTTTGTTGCTGTGATTTCCAACCAAAAGTAAGAAGAAGAGTTTCAGAACTAGAAAAGTTACAGTCAATGTCAAGACACTGACATAGGGAAAGCTGCGTATTTTTATTTCTGTGTGGTTGCAGTTCATGCAGCAGATTCTGTAAGAGTTCAAGAAAATTTTGTCCTTCAGTGCTCCTTCAACTCCCTTTCCAGTGTTCTTGTTCAGAAGAAACCTGATTTTTTCATGCTAGCAAAATGCAAAAAGTAGTACTAAACAATGGCATCATTTTAAGACTTTCAGAATGCCAAACACTGCATTGTGCCAACAACATTCATTGGCATGAAGAAAATAAGATTTTCATAAAACCTTGGTGCGGCATGTAGTCACAAAGCAAGGAAATCCCTGTAAGAAACTGAAAATCCATTCTATATTTAGCATCAGCCTAATAGGATAACGTGGCTACGGTTTACTGTTCTTCAGATTGATAGAGTTTTGCATTGTTTCACTGCAAAGGCCAAGCTTCTTAAGTCTGATCTTGCTGCTTTTGCAAATAAGCTGTCTTAAGGTCAAGGGAAACAACTTCCCCTTTCTTCTTTTGGTAGTTCATTACCTTATGCAGGTCTAATGCTGCTCTGAGGAGGCCAACACGAAATCGTCTGCTTTCTGTCTTTTAAAGAAAGGGCGCTTGTAGCATTCTGCAAGACAAAGATGGATTACAGCCATCTATTACAGCCTCAGTATTTCCCAAGCAGTGTCTTTTTCTTCATGTCACAATTCATGTTCACAGCCCTATAGGAGTCACAACCATTCTATGGAGAAAACATTTAACTTAAAATAGTACTCTCTGACTTGCCCTAGCATCTTATCTTCAGCTCCCATTTGGGGAGAAAACCGAGAGCTTCACGTGATAGTAAAATGCCACAATGCTTTAACCAGATGCAGAATATAAAATGAACACATCTTGAAAGTTTCAGTATAGCCTAGCTGTGGCCCTGGTTTTCAACTGATCTCCAGTCTTCCACCTGCAAATAATACAGGAGATGTCAAATAAAAAGCATAACAATTCAGTGCCAAATTTTCAAAAGGTGCCTACTTCCAATTTCTTTTTTTAAAATATGTTAGAGTATTGCCATCTGTGTATTTGAAGCTCTGGAAGTATGAATCCGAAATCTGTCAGCTGTTCATCAACATGCTCATGAGAAAAAAACGCAAGTGACAGAAGGCTGAGTTTTGGGGAGGATGTTGCAGAGGGTGGGGGAAGCCCACATATTTTGCCAGAAGGCAATGAGAAGCCACACGTAGACCACGGACAGCTCGGGGTTCCTCCGCAGGCTGTGCCGTGGAGCTGGGAGCTCTGCACAGCTCACGCCTGGCTGGAGCACACCCCGGCATTCTTGCAGAGCCAGCGTCCGACAGACCCCATCTCTGGGGCCAGGAATCAGACACCTCTGCAATTTCAACATATCCCAGGAACATCCAGTTAAGTAGGAGGGAAATGTTGGTAATGGCACCCCAGTTAGGTACCCAATACCCAATACTAACATCTCAGTGTTTGCTCATGAGCCAATCCTTGACTTCTTTGAAAAACCACCATCTTTTAAATAACTTGTCTTTTTAGAAATTAAGTCAATAACAAGTATTTCCAGGGGGGAAATACTGTATTATAAAAATGTTAATATTTCTGATAACTTTAACCTGACAGAAACCTTCGCTTTTTTTGGTAATTTCTTCTCACTTGGTTAGTATTCAAAGGCTCTATTATGGAATCGTTCAAGGCACTGCTTGTAATACAGCATATTAATATATCCATTTTCTCTTTCTAGTAGCAGTTTTCCATTCCAATTTCCTTTATCTGACTTCTGCATGATTTATTCTGATGATAAAATGCCCTCCTCTTTCATATAGTTAATTCATTCATGACTTTTAAAATTCATATCTTCACATTAAATGTGCCAGCAAGTTTGCTCATGTCAGATTGGTCCTTAACTAGGAGGAACCCTCCAATTTTCAGTAACCCATCTGAACAGAGACTTCCTTAAATTTCCTTCTCTTTTAACAGCTTTAATTTAATCCAGTCTTTTTGTAAGATAACTTTGAGGAAAAATAATTGTGTCACACATGAAAAAGCCCCCTGCCACACAGCATTATATTAATTATCATTAGTTGCATGCTTCTAAGCAATTCTGGCATCAGTTTACAGTACACACCTATAACACTTGTAATACAGTGTCTCAAAATTTGCTGGAACAGCAACGTTTTCTCAGTGCCGAATGAGGCCCCATAAGAACAATAACTGATTTCGAAGTCTGAAGGTCCCATAATCTCCTTATCTCCACCACACATCCCAGCTTTTGATCTCTACACCAATGCTGCTGTTGCACTAGCTTATCTTTAAAAAACATGCTCATTTTTAACATCTTGACTTTACAACTTTAAAAGGTGGACAAGCAACAGCCTTTGGTAAATTGTCTTAATAGCTGCATTGCTTCTGAATTCATTGCTTGTTTAACTCTAGGTACTTTTGACTTCTAGCCCTCAAGTCTTACTTATACAAGGATTAAATAAGTTTTTGGACTCTTAAAGCAGGCCCAGAAATGCCCACAATTGCCACTTGGTGAGTATTTGATCCCAGGATACCCACACTCACACAGCATCTTCTGCTTGACCCGAAACTCCTTCCTCCAGTCACAGATTTGCTTCTGCAGGGCTGAAGGCCTCAGACAGATCTGCTCTGCATAAGCACATCACACTGTGAGGACACTCTTTACAAAAGATCATTGTACCTATTTTTTTTTAAAGGATGGCCAAAAGAGGAAGTGAATGTAGATGTGCTGCCCATCCATCCTTTACATAGTATCTGAGCCGTAAGAACTGCATTACCCTGAAGAGTAAAGTCTAGGTTCAAAGCCTTCCTCTGTCTGAGACAGTTAAAACTTGTTGGCCTACCTCCCATGAAAATGCACTTTCACCCCTTCTTGAGCCCAGAAGCAGGGGAAGAACAGGAGTGGGTTAGTCTTTGAGGGTTGGCTGGCTAGTTAAGCCAACTCTTCCTCTTTAGAACAGTCAGATTTGGGTTGTAGTCCCAAGACACATGAATAGTTAACAGACTCACCATCAGCTTGTCCTCCATATGTGTTTCAAAAGAAAGCATTTAAACCTGGGCTCGGTTCTTTAGGGGAAAAACAAGTAGCTGCAATCACGATATTCCAGACTCAAAGTCCTGCAACAGTGGAGGTCCATCCAGGCTTACACTCCTTACCATCCAGAGACAGCAGAAGATGTCAGACACCATCTGATCATCAGTGTTTTCTACAGTCTTGCCCAACACAACACACTGTCTTGTCTGCATCCGATCTGAGGGTCCTCACCATTCCCATGTAGCACTGAGGAACACCAGACACCTCTCTCCGGGTGCTTGGGGATGGGCGTCAGACCTGTGCAACTCGAGCTGGCTGTGAGCCTTGTCCTGGCTAAACACTACACCTCTTCTTCCTCTGGGTACTGCTCACGGGTCACAGTACAGACAACTTTTAGCCTTTGGGCAAACTCACCACATTGAGCTTTTGTGGTATGTCACTGTAACACATTTTCCAAAACTGGAACACTTCTTGATGCTGTTTTCTGGAATCTTTTTTACATTCCAGCACCTTTTCCAAAATACTGCCGTAACAGCCCCTCAGATCATGTGTACAGGTGTATTAGCACCCTCACTCCTCTCAGATACTCTGCTCGTGTTCGGGGATTTCACCGGTTGCCCAAATACAGTATTGGATTAGCAGTTTCAAGCAACCATTTATCACCTCCTTTTTAGGTTGGCTTGACACCAGGATGCAATAAAACTGCCTCGAGTCTGATAATATCTAGCCAAATTACAACTTTCGTACAAGGCGTGGTGTCATTAACAAGAAAGAAGATTTTAAATTGCTTTAGAAGCCAGCTCATGCTAGTTTTTTAATTAGCTCCTCATGTACCCCAGGAAACTGGTTTGAGAACTGGGATGGTCAGTGGCAGGCAGGGGACCGATACAGCTAAAGAAAGCGCATGAGCCACTTCAGAAGATATGTTCCAAGTTCCTCCCCAGGTCTTTTGCTTTTTATTCTCCAATTCAGGTATTACATTTCTACTGGTTTCCACCAGGATTGTGCATGCACCTTGACATGTTCACAGAAGTTCCACGATACAGAGTTTCACAACTGGGACAGGTCCCTACAATCGGGACACCAGGGTGACAAAACAGATTCTGGAGAATTTCCCACTGAATAGGATGGAGAGAACATAATTACCACATCGTAGCACTACAATGCCTCATAAACATAGAATAGACTAGATCCATTTACCACAAAAATCACAGAAAGTAACTGATCAAAGAATATCTCTTTTATGTAAAATATACATTTGTAGGATATCATTTTAATACATCTTTTATACTTATTGATGTTAGGTTTGCAACACTTTGAATTAAAAAAAACCCAAAATAGTCTTGCTGCCAGAATTTTATTTCTCATAATACTTATAGTTTGAGGTAACAATGAAAGAAGACTCTGTGCTGTGAACAAAGTTGGTGATGTTTGTCTGCAGTCACATTTCTGTTATCAAAGTGAAAAGTAAACTTAAGACTTGGCATGTACACTAGAATTCATACAAATATAGGTCATGGCAAACTGAGAAAGCAAGGACTTGCGCAAACCTACTCTGTTCTTATTTGTGATCTTTGTAAAATATACCATTATTATGACAGCAGTCAAGACAGATGTAGTTTACATCACTATCATTATTAAGTGTGTATCTTTGTATGATCCACAGCACAACTTACTGCAGGAACCAGGAAGAATACAGACAGGGGTGTGGGTCTTTGCATGGAGGCTTAGCAATGATGACTTGCATTCAGCTTTCTTTGATATAGATAAAAACTGATATTCCATGCACACACATTTTATTTACAGCTGACTCATCAACAGTGACTAGTCACCCCTTCCTCTGGCAGCAGTAATTATGAGCAGTCTTTAATCTTCTTTAACAAGCTCTACTTCGCATGTAAAGTCTCAGTGACCTCCTCAAGGCATGAGTCGTTTATCAGGGCCCATTCAGCAGCAGCAGTCTCTTTCCAGTACAGTCCTTGGTATGGCTAAATTCCATTGTCCCTTTTTCAGCAGTCAAAAATCCATGATAAATTCTGTACAACACTGTAGTTAATATAACAGCAGCACCAGATATTATATTAATTCCTTTGCTAAAAGCTGTTTGCAATTATCTCTCTATTGACAATATTTTACCAAAACTAAATCAATGTACATCTCTAAATATCAGAAATGTATACTTTGATAAATACATTATTGTACAAGAATTCTGACATGCAGGTCATGCTATTGGGCTAGGCTATATACAGAAGAACATGTTACATTGTCAACAATAAGTTATATTTCTTTTCCTAACAAAAAATAAAACATGACAATCAGGGATTATTCAACAATCTCAAGGATCTCTTAAGACTGGGATTGTTATGGTCTTCCCCATGTAGTTCTGAAATTCTACGGTTTAGGGTAATTTTTCCTCACCAGCCCAGAATACAAATCTGCCATTGCATTTGTCCTGTTGCATAAACAGAGGTTAATATTGAATGAAAAAGCCACTAGAGGAGATACAGTTTCAAAACTGTAATGAATGCTGGTTGCTAGGAGGAAGATTGATGCAATAGGCAACGCATCAGTACTGTAAAGCTGCTACTAAGTCCCACCCAAAAAATCTTCAGAGTGCTCACATGAATTATTCTAGACGATACTAATTCACACTTGAAAAATATATGTATTTGTATCTATACACATAAGTATAGTCCATATGAAAAAAAGAGAAAAGGAGAAAAATGTCCTTGGTTAACCTTAGAAGAGGGGGGCATTTTAACAGTATCTCTGTGCTTTATGGAGACAGATGGAGATTACAGTAGACAGGTTGCAAAACAGACAGACAAACAACATATAGGACGAAGCACCTCAAAAAACATTGACCGAAGAAATTTTTGAAGCTCATGAGCCAGAGGTATAAGGCTGGTCAAAAACCCAACTTGAGAACTACTACCCTCTTACAGTGGTACAAAAAAGCCCCCAATTATCTTCTCAATTTTACTTGGTACTCAGCCTCTGAAAATGTTGAAGAACCCTGGAGTAGAGAAATGACTACAGTACCAAGCAGCACTTGCTAGCTTAAAATTGCAAGTCTGGATGGCGTTTACCTTTCTTGCATGTTTTGTGCCTTCCCCAAGCCATTAAGAAAGAGATCTGGCTTCTGCTTGCGTGTAACCAGTAATGACAACCTCTTTGCAGTTATCTGTGTGCAAACAACCGGAGACATTCAGAACTCTGATACAGCAATCCAGTACCGAAGTAAGTTAATCACAAAATAAAGCCATTTATAAACAAGTAGATCATTAAAAAATAAAGGAAAAGGTTAAACAAAGAAAAACAATCCCACATGCAGACCAGTTTATCAGTGCTTTCATTACAATGGGAGAACACACATCCAGAGCCCTCTGCGGTCTCCGCGATTGGCAACACTGCTTGTCGGGTGATGGAGACAGGATGGTCCATGCAAATGAGCAGACCCAAGTCACATTGTGTGCAACCAAGACACGATTCCAGACATCTTCAGAATGGATTAGAGTCACAAGAAATGGAGGTTCAATGGAGTGACTGATAATTAGTTGGAAGCACATTAGTTTAAGTAAATCTCCCTGAAAATATGCTCGTTTATTGAATATACTGGCCAATGGCATCCACTAACTGTCCTTTTATTGCCACAGGAAAGTAGGACAATATAGTGGATAAAAGGAGAAGCGCTACCTTAGGTAATCTTTAAAAGCCAAGATAAAAATCTTCAGCTACCCAAGTGGCATTTCCTACTACCGACAGTTATATCATGCAGGAGTTGTACCATATTTGTGGAGCCTATGGTTAATGCTACATTTATTTCCAATATGTGGTAAACAGTATTTGAGTTAATAATATGTAGCCGATTGATGCCATCTGGTTTACAAGATGGAAGGGATGGGAGACCGAGAGCGCCTTAGAGGACAAGGTGAGCTGTAGGGTGATGTTACTGGAGACAGTCGCAGAGCATTGCCTGTCAAGCCAGCTATGTTGTTTAAGCTTCGAGATTTTTCATAGCCTTGTATGAGAAAATGCACAGACGTCAGTTGAATTCAGCCAAAAAATAGACAAAGACAAACAATACAATGTAATGTAATCCAAGGAGCTATCTGGGACTCAGAGGGAATCTGCCTGCAAAAGAACTCAATGCTGAGTCACATTACTACCAAAACATATTAACGAATAAAATTATTTATAAAATAATGCAGTTATTCTTTCCCAGGAAACTAAACAGACCGTCACACAAGAGGTCTGACCTTTTCTTGCACATCCCATCTTGCACTCAGTGCCGCTCCATTGGCTTCAGCAGGGTTGCACAGAGTGCAAGATAAAGGATCCCAGCAGGGTTACTGGGTGAACTATCTGGCTAAGCATAATTAAAAACCCATTAAGACAGACTATAAAAACTGCTGGAACTGTGTAATCTCTGCTAAACCCAATTCCTAATAAAGGATGATTTTTCTTTAAAAATAAATAAAACAAAAACCAGATAAATTGCATACAGTATGTGTAAATCACTACTGCAAAGGATTGAATGATAATATGGAAAGAAGTTCCATCTTCAGAAATATTAACTCTAAGACTTTGTGTCTGATATTAAAGAATAATAAGACAGCAGAGTTTAACATATTTGCAAATGCTTCCTGATTGGCAAATTTAAAACACCGTATTTGTGCTCCTTCACCAGCTGACCCAATGAAATAAATCGTATTAATCCACATAAGCAAGTACTAAATAATTAATCAATAAATGAGGCAACCACATAAAGTTTCACAACTTGGAGGGAACATTGCAGTTGCAGACATTTCTGTTCATATACACCGTGAGCTCTAGCTACTACTTTTTGCTACATATAGATTGTTTTCACCTTGCAGAGGCTATGCTGTAAAACGACAGAAAAGCGTTACTATTCACTGCATCACTATCTTCATACTCAAGCATTTTCAATAGCACCTGAATAAGCCCACTTACGAAGAAAAGGATCAGCCCATCAGTCTGGAGAGAGATATCAGCAAGGAAATAAAATGAAGATGAAGGCGGACAGGACCTCACTCCTCAAATACACGGATACGTGCTTCACTGCAAGCGTGAGAAGCCCCATCGATTTCAATGGCACTACCTATTGCCTTGAAGACAAGTATGCATCTAAGCATTTGCCAGATTAAGACATTCAGGTATAAACTGCTGACAGTGAAATACTTTTCCCACAGAAACTATAAAATGTCAATGACAATACAGCTAAACATTACATAGGAAGTCATCAGACATTTTTTTTCTTATTGAAACAGTTACTGGCTCAAACTCCAGATCTCCAGATAACAGACAGTTAACAGACAGTTGTTAGCATCTTCAGGAAAAATTATATCTTATGTTCTCCTCTAATGACAATTAATATATTTCTTACCTACTGAGAATTGCATACTGCAAAATTATACTTAAAGCAAATGTACAACCTCATGTCTGCTAAAACATTGTGCAATGTTCTCTCCAGATTGCACGGGCAAGGTAGACTGTGATGCTTCACAGACTTCTGATACATTTCAAAAACAGCCTCCAGTTTCTGAATTTCTATCAGTATTTACACAGATCAGAAAGAATCATGTTTGAAAGAGGAATAGAGAGGAAGCACAATACTAGTGTATATATTTAACCTCCCCTGTAAACATAAAGCTTAGAAAATAAAAATCAAAATAATCAGTAGGGTTTTTACACAGAAACTTGGAAAGTATTTTTTAAAAATATTTTTCCTGCTACTTTTCTAATGATAAAATCAAAGAACTGATAGATGAAGACAGTAAAGATGATAAAGAAAACAGGAACTCCCAAAAAATGAAAACCAGATACACAAGATGAATAGAGACAGAGGCATGATCCAAAATTGGTACTTTCCAGATATTTTAGTGGGGTTTGGATCAGCTCCGAATCAGTATCATCTTAGAGATGGAGATAAGGTGTTAATGCAAAAAAGCTGAGAGTAAATGATCATTGAACATAACCAAGAAGCAACCAAGGAACCAATCATCCAAGAAGGATGTACCAAGAGAAAGAAAGGGAAAAACTAAAATGAAAAAGTAGGAGACTTGATGTGCAAATTAAATTGAAGTATTCAAAACCATTTGGATGCTACTTGAAGACATTTTCTACTTATGAGTTAAATTCCCTAATCAGTATAAAATAAACTTGAAAGCTAGTGGCTAAAACATTTCAACCTAGACTAGGGTTATCATCAGAGCCAGTCAAAGAAAACATTTCTCATTGAGAAACTGTCAGTTCTGAACTCAAGCCCCATTTTTCTAGTAAAAACTGTGAAACAATTTTCTCTTTAATCTAGATTTTGAAACGAAAACGTTCACATGGTCCCAGTATAAAATTTGTTTTATTGTTATATGAATAGGTATTTAGTAGGTGATGGGTAACTTATTTTATTATTTCTGATCTGTTCTAATTATGGTTACTGCCAGGTGAACAGCACTCATGTTTATACTAACATTCCTAAAAGAAGTCAAGAACCTTATCTTGCAAGATATCATGGCAATCTGCCTTATTCAGGTGTTCCTGAACTCCTCAAAGACTGGACTCTTACCATTAGGTGTATTTTAAATAATCCTAGTTGTTGAGAAGAGAGTGTAAGATATATACTCAGTGAAAAGTGTCCTAAATCTGAGCAAAAACATGTTTGCAACGAAGTCCTACTTAGTCTAACCTTTATCTATACAAATGTGTAAAACGCAGGAGCATGAAGACAATCATACTCTTTACAAATACCATATTCATCGAACTCTGGGTGCATATCTGCCTTCACGGGTTTAACCTACTGAGCTCATGCTTTTGAAATGTAAAAAGACCATGTGCAGAATAACCCAAGAGAATTCCTTTAGTGTCTATGGCTGGCTAGGACAGCTATGTTTGCTGTACACAAAGGAAGGTGGGGTTTTTTTTAAAAAAAAAAAAGGACCAGAAAAATCTCAGCCAAAAATGTTTGTCCAGTGCCACATGGCTACTGCAGATGAACTCCTAAGGTGAACAACTGCACATCAGCACTCAGGAATATGAAACTTGTCGTAATAATACAATTTGCAAAGAAACCAAAGCTATTCTTATCTAAGGAAATGGCAAGACTACCACTGGCATTGCTGATTTGGGGGCTATGCCCTGAGGTTAGGTTTGCACCTACAGCAGGCTGTGGCCTGATGGGGTGGCCACACCATCAGTCACATGGGAGATACATGTAACCACAACAAGGTTTGGCGAGCTCTGCCTGGGGAACCCAATCCTACTGAACAGTGAGTAATCAGACTTGAAGAGGCTGAATAACTAAAAAGGCATTTTTAGCACCTTGCAAGATCAAACATTGTTTACTGCAGTTGAATTCTGGTTGGGGTAAATAGTCACTTTTTAGTATCAGTGGTGTATTACAAAGAGGAAACATTTTGTGGCATTATAAACTCAAGCTTTTCTTTGAAAGAAATCTAAATAGCATCTCATATGATATGCTTTGTTGTGTTCAGAACAAAAACATTGCTTCCTTCTGACATTTCAACCTTTTAAGTGTTATTTATTCAGCTGTAGTTTTTACTAAGTTACTAACTGCAGACCAAAGTTATTAAAGAATTAATCTTTTAGAATGACAAATGGTATTGAGTGATGAGTGGTTGAATGAGCAAGGTCTGAATTGCAGGCTTTTCCATTGAAGATTACAGACAAATGAAGACACAAGTGCAATGAGGGTCCAACATCAAGCACATTTTGTGAAGACTAAAGGAGAGGAGTGTTTCTAAAAGGCAAGCAGGAAAAGAATGACCAGGAATAAAGAAAAAAGATACATTGTGAGTACAGTCCTCTAAAAGCATTGTGCACATCATTTTACTCTAAGACTGCTTTTCACAAGCACATTGCTGAGTAACCTTTTACGATCTAATGAAAGAAGTCCATACCTTTCCTGATCCCTCCATCAGTAGCACACGTGTAATCACCTGTTGTCAGTAGGAAACATGTTCCCCCTCTTCTGTTTTTGTCTCTTGTACTAGAGCGTCTGATGGGAGGGAGCCTTTCACCAGGTGAGAGTGGTTGCTCACTTCCTGCACTGTCTTCACCTGATAACACTGGTTAAAGCACCATGCCCATTTACAGACAATAATGAATGAGGAAATGAGACATCACAAAGAGCTTATGCTGAATGCCGGATATTCCCATCACTCAAAAAATACTTATAAGGTAAATCATTAGAAGAAAACAAGATTGTAATTCACCATTAATCAGTACAAAATGGCAAAAAGTGTATTTTTTATTCAAGAACAAATGATCTTTTGACTTTGCCGTTCCTCTTTTAAATAACATATAAAGTTACACTAAACTAACATGAAATAAGAAATAATCAAATCAAGACTCATATAGTTGTCTATTACGGACTTTAACTTTTTGGAGTACAGTCAGCCTTGGCTATTTCAAACAAGAATTTACTATTTTGGCTATCCTTTTTGCTAAACAAGAGGTCATGTTAGTAATTTTTGCTTAGAATATGTTGTTAGCATATTTTAAAAACAAGCCTTCCCCTAGCAGGGTTAAATTTTGAACATTTGGCACTAAAACCTGTTTAATAACACACTTTTAGCTTTCATTTCTATACTTATCACATTTGCACTGTTTGTCATCATAAGTACGCAACATTAAATGCTGTCTTTGGTCTCTGTAGTTTATTTTGTCAAACAGCGAAACTCTTACCTCTCCTGATTTGGCACTCCCAAAAGACTCTCCTTTAAAATCACATACTATTTCAGATTCAGGCCACACTTCAAGAAAAAAAGCCTCTGCTCAGTCCAGCACATAACAGGTAATGGCGTGTTATTGACTTCAGCTTTACCTTTGCATTTAAATCTGAGCACGTGTGTTTTCTGAACTGGTAATGCAAAGGGCTATATTTGGCCTCGAAGTTTTGCATAGAGTTCCTAGTGACTCTCTATCGGAAATAAAGCTACAGTGCACAAAGTAAGCGGTGGCACTACTGAAGAGAAAGTTAACACTTTAAAATGGTTCCTTTTTACACATCTGCTTTCTCTCTAACTTCAAGGATTATAACACCTTGTAAATAAAGCTGCAGACACAGAAAAGTGTCTCTTTGTTCTGATCACACCGAACCTCCTCCATTCCAGATACCTTTAGTAGGATCTGATGGCATGAAAAAGTTGTTATCATTAACACTTTAAAGATGTTGTCTGAAAGAGGATATCAGTCAAAGCACTGTAAAACTAACTATATTCCAACCTCAGTGTGAGTCCTTTCGAGGGTTTCCATCCTCTTAAATGTATTTAGGATGTTCAAAAAGCTGAGTTAACTTTATGAACACTCACTCGGAGACTGAAACCGAGTTTCTTTGAACATAAATGCTATTCAGTAACAAAGCAACAGACCAAAGATGGATATTGTTCAGGGACCGATTTTCCAGACTCTTCTTTTCAAAAAATAAATTTCAGTTACTGAAATTCACCAGCCGTGGGTGGTTTTGCTCTTACTATTCTTTAGCAACTTTCCAACAGGAGTCTAACGACTGGTATGTAAGCTTTGTAATTAGATTGTGCTTGGTTTTAGAATACACACATTCAAGAAACAAACAAAAAAATCCTTGCTGCTAAAAAATTTGTTTTAATTATACTGAGAGATAAAATTTACTCTGTAATTCGAAGAGATATGGAATATGGGGCAGTGCCTTGGACAGGCAGAGGCTGTCATTTGATATGCATTTTCACAGCAATTAGCACAAAATACTCCTTATCCATCATTTGGAACTCTAACAAATATGGTAATATAAATCATAAAAATCAACATTAATAACGGTGATGTTACTAGGGGCTGTCATTTTCATTTTTCTTGACAAACTTTACATCAGCTATGTTATTATCATTCAATTAATGGTAAATATCATGCAATGTCGCATCTAACACAGACGAAGGAGGTTCTTCTAGCCAGGGAAGCAGAATGCCAAATGGAAAGAAAGCTAGAAAGAGAATTTCTTCTTATTTCCTTTGAGTGCTGGGCTTTTGATGTAAAGGACCTGCTCCTTTTAAATGACTGCTTCTTTGTAGGATCTTGCTTAACAGGCCACGATGTTGCACAGGCAAAGCTGACACAAGAGACAGACACTGAGGCAAAACACCATGGAGTCCAACAGGGTGGGACACGGTGGCTGCTCAAATAGTCACAGTCATGCAGAAAAACAAGAAACATCCATATGACGCAACAAACAACAGGCAAAAGAAAAGGTTGATATCATATCTCAACAGAGCAAGCAAAACTGTATAGACCAGCTACATAGAGGTTTGGGAACATCACTATACCTATTTTGTCCTCTATGAGACTGACACACGCAAACACTGGAGGGGAGAAGGGTGGGAGCTACTTCTTCTCCTGGCAGAAAGACTGGCTGCTTTCTGACCCCTACCAAACATACTGGTCTATAAAGTGTTTTCAGAGGGCATGCATTTCCAGCGGGGTCCTACCTGATGATCTGTTGTGCTCCATCAGCTGGTTGTCCTTGCCCAGGCAGATGTCACCCTGTGTGCTATTGCAGGCCATGTTCAAGTCAGTCTTGCAGAAGGTGGGCGAGCTGGCTTGAGGAGCTGGAGGGATGTGCTTCTTCCGCTTCCTCGGCAGTTTCTGCTTTGCCATGGCCAGGGAGTAGTACATCCCAAAATTGTTAACTATCACAGGCACGGGCATGGCTATGGTGAGCACCCCTGCCAGTGCACACAAGGCTCCCACCAGCATGCCTGACCAGGTCCGTGGATACATATCCCCATATCCCAGGGTGGTCATGGTGACTACAGCCCACCAGAAGCCGATAGGGATATTTTTGAACTGCGTGTGCTCACTCGCTGATGGGTCATTAGGTTGGGCTCCCACTCGCTCTGCGTAGTAGATCATGGTGGCAAATATCAAAACGCCGAGAGCCAGGAATATAATCAGCAGCAAAAATTCATTGGTGCTGGCTCGCAGAGTGTGGCCCAGCACCCTGAGGCCCACAAAGTGCCGGGTGAGCTTGAAGATTCGCAGGATCCTCACAAACCTTACTACCCTGAGGAAACCAAGCACGTCCTTAGCAGCTTTAGAGGAGAGCCCGCTCAGGCCCACTTCTAGGTAAAAGGGCAGGATGGCCACAAAGTCAATGATATTCAAGAGGTTTTTGATGAATTCAAGTTTATTGGGGGAAAAAACAACACGTACTAAAAATTCAAATGTAAACCATACCACACAGACTCCTTCCACGTATGTCAGGGCAGGATCTGTCTCAATTTCGTACTGTAGCACAGTTTCTGTCCCATTGATGACCTGCTCAGTTTTGTTTATAATAGTATTGAAAGCCTCATGCGTTTCCAGGCAAAAGGTTGTGATTGAAACTAGGATGAAGAATAAAGAGGCGAAGGCGATGAACTGAAATAAAAAGAGGGAGAAGAGACATCAGAACCACACAGCTCTTCACATTAATACTAAACATGTCAGTCATCATTGTAAATCTTTTAGTCACTCATCCTCAAATGATTCACGAATTTGTATGCGTAAAACTTTGCATCTAGGCCAGAGGAGAGCAGCGGACAGCTCTCACACGTAGGTCAGGAGTCTGAGAGCAGGAAAAGTCTTGGTGATGGACACCATGACGGGCTGCAACTCATTCAGAAAGTGGCAACAAATTCTTTAATCTATGATAAACCATCTGAATTCCATCCAGTTGCCAAGGTACCTTACAAAGAGGCCCCATACACATCATCCACAGCAAGATTTGAGGCTGTCTACCTCTCACATAGTGGAAAACGAGGCTGACCCTAACAGTCTTGAGATTATGGTTCAGGAATTCACACCTGGCCTGAAGGGCACCTCAGAGGGTCCTAGGAACAGATCCAAATATCAGGTTTCCTTTGGATTTTCAATGATTCACAAACACAGGATATTTACTGATAGAAAATGCCTTCTGTGTTATAGGTAGAGCTGGCTGCAAAGCCTGTTTTGTTCACAGTCATCCATCACTCATGCTCTTAGGTAGGACTAAGAGTAAACCTAGCAAAAACTCTAGCAAAGATCTGAACAAACAGAGAAATACAAATTCAGTTCGGTAGAGGCACATGAATAGATAAAATATAGTGAAATAAGCTGGAGACAGCTCTCTCAGAGGATTTTTACAGACTTAAAAAACATTTACTGCCTGATCTTCAACTCAGTCGTCACAGTCAAACATTGAAGAAAAGAGAACATCCAGGATAGGATCTCATAAAAATTAACACCGATCCAGACAGCTGGAGGAGATAAATCTTCTTACACCCAGTAAAACATGTCAAATGAGAAGGTGTTTTGAGGGCAGTTGGGTTTTTTGCTACAACAGTTAACTTCTTTCACGTGACAATACATTACCACCATATTCACACGCCAACAGCAATGGTGTGGTACATGAACAGATGATGTGTTTAAATTCCTCCCTGAGTCAGGATTTATAACATGTTATCAATGAGTTTGTTATTCTAGATTTTTGGCTTAATAGATATTTTATAGTCAGTATTATCCTGGAAAAACCTTTCTGAAGACTTCATGATTTTTGAAGGTGTTAGGGACCCAAAGAGACAAAGAGATGCCTCAACAGGTTTTTGAAAATATCTATGCTTCCTCACATACCTGGCAGCTTGAAATTTTACAATTGCATAATATCAAGAAAGAAACATATTTCTTTCAAAATGGCAGCAAATGACTAACTCTTTTGGCTTTGGATTTTTATAATTTTAAACTGTTACTTGCTAGTAAAACAAAAATATATGATAGGGACCTCAAAGCTTGACGCAGGCTCTTCATCCTTTTTAGCATTATTTATTTTACTAAAAAAAAACTTCATGTATTTTATGTTTCCCTTAATACTACTTACAAATCACTCAGGGTATCACTCTTTTAATCTGCTAATTCTCAACCTGAAACTGAGTACCTTAAAGAAGCCCAGCAAGTAGAAAAAAACTATCAATCAATCACACTCTCTACTACCATCCCTACTGGAAAGGGCAGCTTACCGTCTGGGCTCCAGTGGTACAGGCAAGCGAAAATGTGGCAGCAGGATGCTGGTATGTTATCGCACCAAAATCTTGAATCTCACTGAAAAAATCTAGTTACAAGGGAGACAGAACAGCTGCCATAAGCAAGAATGCCTCTGTTATGTCACTTCAATCCAGGTTGCAATGTTGCAGCAAAACTGATTTTGTGTACTTCGGGTATCAAACACCAAATTTAGTATTAGCACTCGGATTTAGTATTATGTGCTACAGGAGTTCATTTGGGCTGGTACAAGACTGAATGGTTGCATTTTTCTAACATAGAACATTAGTTAGACAATAAAATGTTGTCTCTACAACTGGTAGAGAGAATTGCTTTTATTCTGAGAAACAAGTTTAAATTTGCAATGCAGGCCTGCCAAATTTATTATATTCAGACTCACAAGATCCATCAAAAAACCCCCATATATCTCCCTATATCAGAGATTTGCAGCTTGTTTATAGCTTCCTTTCCTCAATCAATGAAACAAAGTTATTACACCAAGTCCCTCAATTACAAATGCTCCAAATTGTTGTCTTTCAGAAAGGACTGACTCAGGGACTGAATTGAACACTTATCATCCAGTCTGAACTTCTAGTCACAAGCTAAGCAAACAATCTTACACTGTCTGGTTGATTTTTACCAAACAGGCTTTTCTGCCTTTGTCTTAACTACAAAATTGCTGTACCTTCATAGCTCATTTATTCCTGGCACTTGACACCAACACGCACAAAAAAAAGCCTTAATCTTGTGCGAGACAACTAGAGTCAGCAAATACAACCAGACCTGTATAACCTAAGTGAATTAATCTCAGCAGATCTCTGCAAAACCTCTCCATAACATGGATAGAGAATTTATCAGACTCTAAGCCACTGGTGGGCTAAGAATGACCCTTGGATGCTCCTAGATCATTCTCCAGCATCTTTCTACACAGTGATGGAAGGAAAAAGCAAACAAATCTGCAGACGTTGAGGATCACTGAAGCTAAGTCAGCACTGTAGTTTTCAACCTGGATGGGAACTTTTAATAGATAAAATATTGGGAAAGCTCTTTAACAGCCACACTTTGGTCATTTCAGACAACTGTGAACATTTTTTGCCTGAAAACAACAGAAAATTACATTCAACCTAGCCAAACTAAAATTTACCACAATAATAAGGATTAACCGTGCATTCAACAGTGCACTGAATCTAATAGTATGTAAATAATTAGCACCTCTTTCGGGGCTGTAGTTCAGAAAGGGAGTCCATTCTGGTTCAGAACCTTTCTAAAAAATGTCAAATACCAAGAGTTTAACTGAAGGTAGAACTGCCTGCCAAGCTATTTATTACTGTTTTGCTCAACACTGATACTGTGAAAGGCCACAGTGCACTTGGCACTTGGCAAAGCAGATCAAAATTTTTAACTATGCACCTACGTTCAACAGCACTTTATTATCCCTAAAGGAAAAAGACATTCAGTCATTTCCAAAATCTGCCAAGTATCCTACTCTGTTGTCTTAAAGGCAATCATTTTTCAGAGGTTAGAACAAACAAAGGCAAGAAAAAACTATTAATCTGGTGACAGATTTCTTGATAATCCCACAATTTCCATTCACAGCAATGTAAAACAATGAGATGTACACATTTCATCATGCACACAATAGCATATATGTCACTGATTTTGAGCAAAGACACTAGTTCCTTTTATGTTGTCATGTTTTGTTTTAAACTGCAAACTCTTTGAATCAGGACAGTCTGGACAGAGTTTGCACAGCATCTAGCACGATGAAACCTCATACACAAGAAGACCTACAACGTTACTGCAATAGTTAGAGTTCAGAGAACATGCAAGAAGAAAATGCAATGGCCAATGCAAGAAGGAACACTTTAGCAGTCAAAGAAAAATGCTTAGGGATTTACTTTACATTTACAAATATACTTCCTTAGTATTGTATTACACCATACTAGGTAATGTGTTGAAAAGAGTCTAGCATGTTTTTCAGAAACAGTTGTAATGATAGAAATGAAATTAAGTCATGTGCTACCCTCACTTTACGCTTTCCTTCTGCTTCGTCCTAATTCCATCTTTTATTATTTTGAAGCTAATGAGGCTCTAAAAAGATATCCATTTTTGTCCTTCTGAGTAAGCACCACATTTGACACCAAGATGGTACAGATCTAAACTCCCAGATCCTCTGGTGGGTGGGACCAACCAAGTTCTATTCCTCAGTCCTGCTAATGTACACAATAATTGAGATACCACACAAAACTTCTTGGCATTTTTTTTTATGAAGCAAATAAATCTAAAAGGAGCCTGATCATAATTGCAGAAAGGTCACAGGAAGAGACAATTTTTTCCTTGAATCATTAGTAACCTTTCACTGTGAGAAGTTCTGAAAACTTAGGTTTTTGACTAGTTGCAAGACAAATTCAGCCTTGGCATACAGCAAATCAGCTTCATCGACCCCCTTTTTTAAACCAAAGATTGCGGCCCAAGCACATGGCTTGAAACTTTTTGGAAAAAAAAAGTTGAAGAAAAATTTTCAAATAAGATCCAAATAATCACAATCTTTCTCTCATTTCTTAAAAGTTTTTTTAAAATAGTTGTTTCTTGTTTGTTTCAAGAGATGAGATAAAATTATCTTTCTTCATTTAGGTTTTCTTTTTTTCCCCTGAGGGACAACACTTTCCTGAGAGAATAGTTTTACAGACACTCCAGCACCACTAAATCAGCCTTTTTCAAAACTGAAATTAATATGAATTGAATTAATAAGAAGTTCCGTCCACTTTTGCCAGAAAAGAGCAGTTAAAAGTTACCAAAATGTTCAGTATGTAAAACACAGCATGCAGAATGTTCCTCATGAAGCAGTTAAAGCTCTCAGTAGGCTGCTGATTCCCTCTGCTCCCATTCTGAAGGCAGCGTGTATCCGATTTTGTTCATGTGTGTCAGCATCACATTTCAGACAATGTGGGTACAGATTCCAGCTCCCAGCTTCTCTAGTTGACAGGATCACCAGCCAAGCTCTGTTGCTGAGTCCTACTAATGTTCATGGTAAGTGGATTAATCATCTACAACTTGATTTTTAATGAAGCATATAAATCTAAAGTGAGTTTCAGATGCCTTGTTGGAAGTAGAAAACTTTATTATTCCTATTTTGAACTCAGTGTCCCATGGGGAACTGAGCTGCTCAGAGTTTAAAGCAATTTCAAAAATGGTAACCAATTCTAGGATTGTAAATTGAGCAATCTGCAGATTATCAGAACTTCTGTGTGTCCAATGTTATATTTTACCTTGCACATATCTCCTAAAGTGCCCTGAAGAAAGTAAGGTCACTTTAAAAATCGTGGCTGAAAATGACCTGACAACAGTCTTGTAGACCATGTCTGGATTTCATGGTAGGAAAAGGCACCTGGTCAGAGGACGCTGTGGCTCACATCTAACCCACCTGTCCAAGTTTCTTTTCCAACACAAACCCTGAAATAGGACTGGTGGCACAACTTGTCGCTGTCCTGTGATGGAGTCAGGGCCTGACTTCAATCGTTCTAAGGTTTAGCAGCTTAGACACAGCCCAAATAAAACAGCAACAGAGCTAGAAATTGATCCTCACACTCAGGTGTGTTATTCATATTTATAAAATCAGACTCATACTACTCCATAGTCAAGATATACTTATTCTGTCCATCCTGCACCCATAGAACAGCCTATTTCTACACATTATTTTGTATTCCACGATGGACAGGTCATAGTCAGTGAAAAGGTTAACGCACAGTTAATCGTTGAATAAAATGCCTCACAATATTTCAGTATTTTCCCAGAAAGAGTCTGTATCCTGTTTGGATATAACTTGTTCTGGGGTTGGATCTCAACACCTCCTCCTTCAACTCCCCTCACTGTGTAATGTACATTTTCTAACGTGAATATTCAATAGCAGCTTTTAAGGTTCAGTTGGTTCATTTGAGTTTCATTCCAGGACTTAGAAGGTTTGCCCTTGACACCCTTGACTACAGAAAAAAAACCCTACTGAATATTTAATAAACCCTTGGAAATACATTTAATATTCTCTAATGCAGGTTCAGAATTGCCTCTAAAGAAAAAAGACGACAATGTTGCTTTAAATACATATCTTCGCAGGCACATTATGAGATTTGATACATACATGCTGCTGGAACTTAAAACAATTTTGAAAAAACAATAATCCTCCCCACCATACTTAGTAGACAAAAAATACAGCCATAGGGAGATTGTCACAGAAAAGAGATTGTATTTTATTTCTTAAAGAAAACAGCTTTGATGGCTTGCTTACTATTGAAACCGAAATCCCGCTTTTATTACAAAAGATAAGAGTTTACTGAATGACTTCACTTTTCCTGATCAAAACAAGAGTGGGGGAGTTTCCACAGTCATGATTTCTTTCCTTTCCCACCAGATCATTCGTGCTAAACAAAACCCTCAGAACAGAGTAACTTTTCTGTTGGGATACCAAAATACTTAAAAGGAAAGCAGTTTTTTTTTTTCTAATATCATACACATTTTGAAAAATCAAAAATAAATTTCCATACTTTGGAGATTTAAAAATTATTTCCAGTGACATCTGTTAACATCTATTAGTTTAAGCCTCACCTTTTCATAGTTCAGAATATGATACAAATTATTTGAAAAAATAAGTGATTCAGTTTCTTCCTCCTGCTAATCCTCTGACCACAAGAAGTAAGCTAATCTATGCATTAACACATCCAGTCTCATTGACTGCAAAAATTTGGTCAGATATATTCATTACAAAACTGTGTTTATCGATTTTTCTTCATATGTACGCTAAGACTCATTGAGCAACACTATTTCCTACAATAAGACAGTTATAAGTGGTTATACCAAAATTAAATATTCCCATCATAAGCATTATAATCTGATATTGACTTTTTTTTCTCTCAAGGTTCCTGTAAATCTTCCATATATTTGTCCCATAATATTCTCCACAACCTTTTTTATTCTTCCAGGAATTCAAGCCCTCAGTTATTTTGAGGAACCCCCCTAGTTCCGCAGGTGTGAAACCCAGTCAAAGAGGGAACAAAGCCAATGTCACGTACTGTTTCCAATCAGTAACAACTAACTTGCGATGCTGATTTTTTAATCTAGTTTTATAGCTGCTTAGTCATATAAAACCAAAGTCTTAAAAAAAAATCCCATAATAATTCCAATAAATTTGAGATATTTGGGTGTTCAATGAAAATGTGACTTGGTTATAGATGTTACTTAAGCAGAAAAAGAAACTGCATTTGTAAAGTACATGGCACACTTCACCTTAATGAGTAGCAACTAACATTGGAAGGAAATCACAGAAGTAGATACCACTTCCAGCTTTAAAGAGAGTTGTCTCTGGGTTTAGATTTGACAGATTGTCCTCATTTCTGATTTTAACATGATAGATTTTTTTCCCTCTGTTTAATTTCATCTGGCTGTCAGGAGACTGCTAAAATCATAATGTGATTTCAGAGTGATCTCCTGTGATGACCTTACCTTTCTGTATGGTTTAATGTTCTGTGGGGTGAAATTTAAATATTAACGTTCATTTTACACAAACCCAAATACCTCACCAAATAGATCATCAGTCTCTTCATGACTCTATTTCTCAAAGTTACTATTCTTCCTTAGCTATAAGCTCCCCTTGGAAAACTACCATTTCATTAAAAAAAAAAAAAGAAAATTCACATATATTTGTGGTGTGATGTATTTTCATTGCATTGCATCTGGGTATACTGAGTAAGAAACCAAATACCACCAGTAGCTACTAACCAAACCACTGGCATTTAAAATATAAACTCAAGGCAAATATACTATCAGTTTGCTTCATCACTCATAATCATAATCTCTCACATTATCACTCTCGAAAGATTAAGGAATGGATACAGATACAGCATTTTAAATAAATCTTCCAGGGAAAACAAAAACATGATACATGAAGTGTCAGACACTAAGATCATTTTAATGTCTCTCAGAATTTGTAACTCATCCTCCTTCTGGGGTATAAAGTGGAATTTCAGCATTAAACTGGTTTTTAAATGTCTACACAAAGATTTAACAACCAGACCTTAGCATCTTAATTGGGAAACTCTGGCCATTATAATTTCTCAACCAACATCAAGCCACAGTTGGTAGAGTTCTTGCCAATATTTTCATCTTCATCCTGTAAAAGATAAGTCTATTCTTTTCAAATCCCCAGTACAGTTCTTCCTCATTTGTACTCTCTCCTGCTAACATTATTTGGCATTCAATTTAATGGTTAACATTCTGCTGCTACAATTCTACGCATAGTCATATTTGAATTAAAAAATCTATATATCAATACACTTTTATTGATACACTGTTTAAGAACAGCCTATAAGTAACATGCTATGCATAGATTTATAGTGCAGGAGTATTTACAGCTCAGACTGGCTACCATCTGTATGTAGTAGTGGGAACACAAATGTTCTTGTTTGCTCATTCTTTTCCCATTTGTTATAGTTTTACAAAGCAGTTGTCTTTCATTACCAGTTGGAGCACAAATAAAAAAGTTATGAATGCCTCTTTTCATATTCAGAAATCCAGGTCCACAATTCAGTCACTGTAACTCAGCTGCCAGGTAAATCAGCAGTCTGACACTGGTTTGACCCAGATACGTATCTGACTCAACAAATCTTAGGCACAACTGCATTTTAAAGGAGATCATAAAGAAAACCAGAGTTACAAAGGATGCTATATTTTAATTGCATTTAAGTGACATATATCTTCCCAAAGGATTCAAAACTGATTTAAAAACCTACCCAGATACAGACACATGTTCTGCTGCTCAGCATGGAAAACTTTTTCTCTGCTGAGCAACTAGAAAGAAGATGTGAGAAATGCGTTTCAGTGGCAGGGCCACACTTCACGCAGTGGGAGTCCCTGGGACAGGACTGATTTGCTGCCCAGCCCATCCCCTTGTACTCCATCTCTGGTTGCCTCACATCCAAGAAAAATACTAATTTCCTAAACGACCAGTGCCTTTTCCCACTAGGCAAATCAAAATAATCTGACTTTGTTGTCCCGTTGAGCAGCTAAGTCAAACACTTCTTACCGACACACAACATATATCCCACCGCCTGTTTCTTCCTCCTGAAGACTCAGCAGAACTGCTTGAAAAGCAATTATGCTGCCTCCAGAAGCTTCCTTTGCCCATCCACTTGAATTTATCAAGCTTTTTTCTCCTGTGATCTTTCCGAGCTGTGACTATTGCAGTAATGTTTTAGATTTTACAGCCAGCTGTGCTGATTTTTTTAACTAGACTTGGCATTTATATTCTAGCAACCATTTTTTAAAAAGACATCAGCTAGGCTCACTTTGACCTTGCCTTATTGAAATGGTCTGCATGGTTACGCAGCCTGATAGCAAACCCCTGTCACTCATTCATTAAACATTGCCATAAATCAAACAGATGAAATATTTCTAGCAGTTGCAAAAATGCAAGGGATATTTTTCCTGGAGTCAAGACAAAGGTGAGAAAAAGAGGAATTCTCAGTTCATATTCTGGGTCTGGTATCAGACATTCAGAGGCTTCCTATTACTAAAAGAGCATCTTCCAAAAAGAAGCTAAAATTCTCCAAAGGGCTGAAGAAGGTAGATTTTGAAGGATCCATTTCAGCCAAGCCCGAATTTACATGCTGAGTCGAATTAGCCTCTCTGTATGCTTTGTTTCCCTTCCCTAGACTACCTGCTGTTCACACCATTATAGCAGAGGCTCTGGGACCTGACAATTTGAAATACTACGCAGGCAGTATCTTTCTTTCTGCACTTGATTTATCATGAAAAGGTTTCATTTGGTTCAATGGGTCAAAAACAAAAAAAAAATCTTTATTATAATACTATTTATTATTAATAGGCTTTCACACCCATGCAGACAAATGGAGAAAAGAGAGAAATTCTTAAGAAGACAAATTCACGAAAATTCTATTATAATGTAGTTTGTCTAGCACATAAATTTCATGTCCATTAAAATTACAGAAACACTTTCAGCCCTATCATCTCAGTCTCACTTAAGCACTTAGGCTCATTTACGTCTACTTTTTCTCTCACTCAAAACAAGTCTGATGGTCTAATTTAAAATTACACTTGGGCAAATTTAGAAAACTTTAAGATTTTGAGGTTTGACATCCATTAAGATTTGTAATAGAGTCCATCTTAGCTTTTACCAGAGAAACCTTATAACTAAACCATACAACATTTTATTGCCATCCCAAATCTAATCAAAACATGTTGGAATTATTTATAAGTTTTCCAGGCCTGTATCTTTCCTGTACAACATAATAAGACATCTACTGCAAGTGCTGGAACAGAAATTACCAAACTACTTCTTAAAAATTGAAGGGACAGAGTCATTTCCAAGATACTCGAAAGTGTATGCAGACCCTTCAAACAACTGATTACCAGGTCTCTTTTGACAGGAAGCTCTTTCTTCCTTACACTAATAAGCATCATTTCTTTTTCATTTTATTTTTAATTTTTCATACCTACACCAAAGTAATACAATAAAGTTGATATTAACTGGTACCCTTGTTTCATGATTGCAGGTTAGTTACGGGAAAGTAAAAACATAATGAATAGGCTACCTAGACTATGGCATTGCCTAAATCTTCGTTGCTTGTCTTAATGATGATCTTCCAATGCAGTAGGTTTTGCGGAGTAAGCTAGATTTAATAAAAGCAAAGGATGAACCCAGAAACTGCATCCTATGGATTCTTACTGGAACTGCCACAGTTGCAATAGCACAGTTCCCTGTTCTTCATTCCCTTTCTCAACTCCAGCTCTACCCCTCAAGTTTACAGTTGGATCCCAGACTTTCCTCCTCTCTTCTTCTGAGCAACTTGTTCTTACTTTATTTATATATCCATGTCCTGTATCTCTAACCCCTCCTTATTTTCATACGCAGCTCCCTCTCCAAAGCTGATGCGTCTCCTCTCTTCCAGCATCCTCCTCCAGCCTCAGCCTTCACTTCACCTGCTACCCTGGCTTTTTCTCCCTGTTTTCATCCTAGTCTCAATCTCTGTACCTTTTTTCTGGAGGATCTTCAAGGCCTTTTTCTCTGACACAAATCACCTTCCTGTTTGCCATCTCAAAAAGCAACTTCATCTTCCTTCTGCTCCAGCGCTGATATCACCCCATGGTCTTCTGGTCCAGCCACTCTCAGGGATCTTTTCTGCTTCCACTCACAACCTCATCAGGATTTGTATGCCAGTGTACTCTCCCTGTGTGGTTTCTGTGACCTCTGTATTTGAATCTGAAGGGCACACGTACCTGCACACTCATCTGCTTTTTCCAACTGAATTACTGGTCTAATGAAAGATATTACTTCTTCCTCCAGACCTGGTCTCACTTTGAGGCCGAAGGCTTCCTCCCCCGCATCAGCTAGATGCCAGGAAAGCGGAAGGGAGCATAGGATAAATGCTGATCTTAATTAAACAAATCTACCACCTAATAAAATTTAAGCAGTTGTTCTTCAGAGGAAGATTTATGCCTTTGTATAGTCAAATCACCAGGTAGTCTACAAAATAAAAAGTGTATCTCAGCTTTAACCTTTTCCTAGGCCAGACAAGACAGTGTCCTTGGAATTCCTCCATGATCTCTCAGGAGCCTCTGAAAAGCCTTTTAAGATCTAAAAAAAAATCTTTGAGATCCCTAAATTGATGAACTGTGCACCCTACCACTTTGGTACAGCTGGAAGAGTGATGCACTGGGGTCAGAAGGGCGTTTTTATGAGAGGGGGAAGGGTAGGGCTGTTAAAGCTCCTGTGCATGATGTATGTGAGTATGTTTCAAGCTCACAACACAATCACATAGATCAAAGCTAAATTTAGAGACAGTGAATTATTCATTGCAATAGTAGTCAGCTAGGTTTATCCAGACTCTCAGGAACTGAGCATATCACCCCAGACAGCACTGGTTCATACATACACCTTGTTTTTTCAGATCTATCTTTTGGCTCCATGATGAAAAAGAATTGCATTGGTCTACCAGTTGCCCAGAATCTTGTAGAAGGTTTTCCTAAAGATAGGAAAAAACTTTATGTAGCTTACTTGCAGTTTTTAATACATTAAAATTCCATTTACCCCTGTCTCCAGGGATGCAGAAGTGACAGTTCAATTGAACTGAGAAAGGGAATGTAAGAAAGAGAAAAGCCACTAGTACAACAGTTATTAGGATACTCAGACAACTGTGACGTTCAGATTTCATTCCTGCCCTGTTCAAAGCAGCCACTTGAACTGAGATGAAAGATAGTTCAAGTCCCTGCTCTAGATCCTGGGAGAAGCATGTTTAAGCATATGAAAAAGATTACACAAGTTTATGAGAGGGATTATATGACACTGGGCCTGTGATAACAGAGAATTGGACTCAAAGACCCAAGAGGCTCCTCCAGCCCTCTGTCCCCATGAATATTTTCAAATCCAATTTACACATTTATTTAATACATAGATTATGTTCTAAGCTATTGCCATTGCAAGCATTAGCACTGAAGCTACATACAGCACCATTTCAAATGTGTTCCTCCTATTTAATAGCATCTGCATTGCCAACATTATTTAGCTTAAACATTCTCTTAGAGCTTTATCACCAGTTTGCCCGAGGGACTGACACTAATCCTTATACTCAGGGCTGGACTAATTAGTACAATGACAAATGCCAGCAATGTTGTGCACAGACCATCATC
>NW_009603210.1:47978-98482 GCF_000690535.1 Cariama cristata
TCTTTATCCAAGAGCTTGTTATTGATGAGAGGGAGCTTGCTAGCAGCAGAGGGGAACCAGACAGGACTTGCCTTGTGATCTCAGGAAAACCAAGGAATTAATTCCTATGTCAAACCTGTCAATCCATCACAGCATACATTTCTCCAGAACCAGGTGCTGTGATGGACAAGAACATTCATCTCAATCCGGCAGGCTTCAGAAGCAGCCTTCCCAACTTGCCGGGGAAAACTACTGTCTGTATGCTGCACTTTTTATGTCAACTCTTGTCTCTTTCAGAGATATAACAGTTACTCAGAAAATAAATATCTTCTCCCTTTTCCTTGTGATTCTAAACCCCATTTATTTATTTTTTAACTTACATTAATAGCTTACTTATGAAAAATCAATAGTAGAATATACACAGTGGACCCATTCCAGGATCTTTTTGATTGAATTCTCCACACAAAGGGGCATGGGAAGAAATATAAACTTAGTATAAATATTTGGATGTACTGGATGGCTAAAATTCATCTGCAGTAAAGCAGTCAGCAATATCAATACTTCTATTATCATTTATGCACCAGAGTCAACATGCCATTGAGTTGACTGGGGCAGTTCTTTCTCCATGCAACTAGGATTTCGGGCTATCTGAAGGAAAACAACTCTGCATTGGTTACAGTTTGGGTTGGTATCGTCACACGACTGTCACAGGAATGAAAGGCAATGTTTGTAGCATGCAGTGGAAACGCAATTCTCTAGAGAGAGTTTCTGTGGCAAAGACCAGAGTCAGGAAATCAGGCGGTAAAGGGGGTCTTTGACTTGACTCGAGATCTTGCTGCTGATTACGCACAGAGTGGGAACCGTGGGAGAGTGAATTGCCACCGCTGCCACTACCAGGCAGACTATGCTCAACTAGGGACTGTTTGTGAATGTAATCCGCAAAAGGACTGGCACGCGATGCTGCACGGAGGCACATTTCGCAGTTTCCATTTCCAGTTTAAGGTCTACATGGGATATTTGCTGCTGGCACATGCCTTTCAAGACTGGTTACGTCTGTCTGTGTACTTCTCTTAAATAAGGAGCAGGTTACTTGTACATGGATTACAAGTGTTGTTGCTGATGAAATATGCATGTGACATACTAGCAGAGGTCGGTCACCAGTGGTGTTTATGAAGTAGCAAACTGGGCTTTGGGGAACTCTGTGTTTCTTATTTACGGCTTTGTAGTCCTGATTTGAAAGGTAATAAATTCTCTTTGTTTTCATATCACTGACAGTCATACAACATCTTGACAAAATGAGGCATGCCAAGAAAAACAACTTTATTTAACAGCATACAAGCAGAGGAGTCTAGTGGCAGGCTCAGCCTTCATTTTTACCTCGTTTCTTCAGCTCTTTTTCATCAGTTCACCTACTCACTCTTTTACCATTCTGCAGTTCAAGATGTAGAATATGAAGATAAGCCATTTCATCGCGACTTTTCCAGATGGTTTCCTTCTGCAGGATTTGAATGAAAGCCCATTTCCCTGGTGTCTAATGAAATTTGCCCTGGTAACTCTTGGGGAAACTGAAACCAAAACCACAAAATTAGCAGGATGCTAGTGGCAACTGTGTTCTTTACAGCCTCCTAATTCCTAACAAAAACAGTTACTCGCAAACGATTCTTGACCATTAAGACTCTCTGTCCCTTAAGATGTTCAGAATTATAACAACTGCATTAAAACATCGACCTTTATTCAAATAGGGGTTGGTAGGGTGGTTATTTTTGGGAGGGTGGGTTTTGGACTGAAGCTACTAGGAGAGATGATGCTCACTAAAATAGTCTAACATAAAGTTATCACTCACAGTGTGCAGGATTACTTTGCCAAGCAAGAGCAGAGACACATTAAGAAACTGTATGTGACAAGCTGGGAAGACTGGGGGAAACAGAAGCAAACTTAAGTGCACTAGAGGGTTCTTTCTGGTTTGCAGCACAAGGCAGAGAAATCTCTCTGCTCCATTGTAGGAATAAAAGGCTGCCTCTTCCTTTGGTAAAGGATATGCTATAATGTAAATGTTTATCCCAGGCAGTCAGGTATTCACCCTGCCCTCAACACACGAACAGCTCAAAAAAACACCATTCATGGGCAGGGTTTACTATGTTCATAAATATGTTTATAATATACGCTATTTCCAGTTCAAATACAGATTGCTTATACATCGTTGTGTTTGACCTGCAGTTTTACAACAGGCAGCTTCAGTGCATGTCTCAGTGCAATTGAGTTTGGTCCCTAGGGAGAAACAGGGAGAGATTGGTGTCAGATGAGCGTGATGCAGGACTCAAACGAGGTACCAAGGTTGAGAGCAGCCTGTCCGCTCAGCAAATGGAAGAATGTTGCTACAAAGGGGATTTTCAGTACTGCATGAACTTGCTAAATTAAAATTAATAATAAACTCACCTGCACAGAATATTTTTCATCCACCCAGCTCAAGTAGTCCAGAATGATCCGTGATACCACCTGTACTGTGCAGGCTGGGACTTTGGAACCCAGGTATCTCTATTGCTTCCTGATCCTGACCTCAATTCCATCTCACCACGGCAAAGGCAGGCAGCTCCCAGGCCACAACACTGCTCCAGATGTCCCAGTGCCAAAAAAAGGACTATTTCTAGCTTCCTCATATACAATGGAGATGAAAATCATTGAAGTTCAGATAGAAATAACCTGTCTCCCACAAGTTGCAGTGAGTCTGGTTGCTTCCTAGACCTTCAGACCTCTCCTTCTTCTGTCACTGCTAGATGAAATGAAAAATTCTTATACAGTGAATGGCAACCAGTTATAAGTTAGGGTGTCTGGGCAAGTCTGTTGTGCTTTAGTTTTTGGTTTTTTTCTCTTCCTCCAAATATGCCTTCTTGTACCTGTTTCATTCATGTGAAGCTGAACCCTCAATGCCAGGGAACACTTTCTGCACTGGTACCACACACAGTGGTACACAAAAGCAGCCCCCAATAACAGCCATTAGCAACTCCAGTACATTTGCACATCACTGAGAGCATTTGGAAGGACAGCATACTCTCCATAGGCATGCAGAGTCTTTCATTGACAAATTCTTGTGTAGAGACACAGCTCTGGTCTCAGGCCATATGACAGATGCCCTCTAAACCTACACACTTACATGTAAATAACACATTTCTAATAGTACCTTCCTTTATGCTGAATGTGGACGTTGATATGTTACCCTGTTTATCCAAGATAGTCTTAATACATGAATATGGCCCTTACGTCTTTTAAAACTTTCTGTGGCAGTGGATCTTCGAAGAACACTGAAAACTGTTAAACTTCTTCCTCCCATAAGTCTCAATATATTTTTGGGTGGGAGGACATAAAGAGGTGTTATACAACCTCTGGAAATGTTCCAGTTTGAAAAATCATCATGTCTGGTCAACCCCCTTAGTTCTAGCACATCATTTGCATGTTGTTACTTTAATTTCTAAAATAATGCAACCTAAGAGGCGAAAAGCTGCAGTTATTCACAGAAAAACTGTTTGCGAAATTTTCATTGGGAATTCCAGTCTCTCCAAGAGAGAATTTAATTTCTGCTCTCCCCTGTCTCCCTCCCACAAAAGAGTTTTCCCATCAAAACAGCCAGTAGCTGGGGGTTAGGATGCTCACAGGGAAGTGAAAGACCATGTTAAAGTCTCTAAAGAGTCAACAGGTGCCCCAAACTACAGCCTTGGACTGATGTGGAGTCCACCTTTCCTTGCCTTCCAAAGGGCTATGCAATAGACTTCAAACCCCCAAAATTTCATGAAGCAAAATTTTTGTTTTCCAGTCAGCCATAACCACAATTTTATCCTAGTTCCTTGTACTTAAGATTTTCTAACTGTAACACCCCAACATACTCTCTCTTTTTTTTCTTTTCCTCTCCATCTCCTCTTTCTGCATCAAGTGCCATCTGAAGTGACAGACAGGCAGACAATGCACCAGCCTTTTCAAACCCTACTGGGAAACACGCTTGAAAGGAAAGTATCGAAACCATCCAAAACCACACACAAAATATAATGGCATGCAATTAATTAACCTGTCAAGAGAGAAGCAGACATTATTGTTCTGATGAGCTTTTTAGATTGTGGGTTGCCTCCTCTTGCCAGGTGCAGCTGCAGTGATAGCAGGGGGGTAAGCTCACAAAAATACTACACTGCCAACGCAGAACAAAAACTGGCCTTCAGACAAACGGCTCGGCCACGTGCTCACTGAATATGACAGCTTCTTTCCAGAAGAAATCAGACACAGAATGAGACATAGGGTGGTTTGTTTTGGTTTTTTTTTTCATTTTGCACAGCTGGCACCAATACTATTTCTATTTAAAAAATAAAAAATAAAAAAAAAATAAAAAAAGAAAGAGTGGTTGGAGCTTAACCAGAGTCAAATATATGGAGTTTTTCGGGCTCAATCCTGTGCAATACTCAGCACCTCCTGCAGTGGGAACTGAGGATACTTGATAGAGGGAGAGAGATGCAGAACATAGGGCTGGTCCGGTGAGGGCTGTTTGCCCAGGCTCCCTGTAGGGAACATATGATGTGGGACTCTGACAAAGCTCTTTAGCTTTAGAGAAAATAAAAACAGTAGAAACCTCAGTTTGTACACACTGTTTCATCTGACACTCTTGGGCTTTTATCTCCATTTCTGTATGGGATTTATAGCAAACTTTATGTTAGCGTTTCTATGCCTTGCTGTCATAACTTTCTGGAAATTTTTTCACTTGATTAATGTTTCATCTACTGTTTCTTTGATCATATAATGTCCTAGTGCAGCTCTTACACTTACCCACACTGCCACTTACAGCTTTCTATTTTGGCCAATCTTTAAAAATTTTCTGGGATTCAGAAAATTCTCTATGTTACATGGGGTTAAATCACTACCAAGATTAAGAGGGCTTGTTGATCAGTTGCCATTACAGAAGTTTCCTTATTCTGGGGCCTTTCTCATTCACAAGTTCTTTGTAGTTTATCCATAAGGTAGATCAGTAGGAAACAGACAATCCTTCAAGTACAGATAATTGCAGTATCAAGTTGGCAAGTTCTCTGAAATAAAGAACTGTTATTTATGTATTATTAACTTTTTTTCAGATTTCAGCCATGAAATTTTAGCAGAATCTCAACAGGCATCCTGGGAAATAGATACACATTTTTAGCCTGGGAACATATTCTAAAAGCTACATTCTGAAATTATGGATAGCAAAAAGCTGGGAAGCAAGAAATATTGTTTTTCTTAGAAGACTACCAATATGGAACAGGTTTTGAGAGTACTTTTGTAAAAAGCGGGGTTATGGACACTTTTGTCCTGAACTGAAGTATGTGCCAGGCCAGCTGAGATGGAGTTTTGCTCACCGAGTACAGGTCTATGTTTAAAACATAAAGTTTTATTCCCCATGTTCACTTGTAGGGATTTGATTAAACATTTTGACTACTAGCATGCTATCAAGTGATATGTTTCAGATAAGAAGTGATGAGCAACGGTATGAAAATCTAAGTTTCACAGATTCATATTCATTAACAGTTTATTTCAAATGTATGAAAAACTATATTGGATATGACCAGAAAAAGTACTCAAATGTCTATTATTAAATCCCTTTTTATCTAACAGTGGCTAATGATCCAAATACTCAGATGTTAGAAACTGAGGACGAAGAAAGCTGGTAAGGTTTTTGTGCATTTGTAGATAGGCCTGTGTGCACCCTAGAAGGACTGACTGCAGAATATTACATTACCCGTTGTCACAAATTCATGACAGCATCGGATAACCAGATCAGGAAAACAGAAAGTCACTACCTCCACTGGTTGAGTTAAAGTATTTTTCTTATTTTATTTTACTTATCTGATAATAGTACTATGTGAAAACATGACTATCTTTGTTTTCTGCAGTTCCGTGTTATTGAAATATGCACATTGCAAGAGGCTGAAAAGGCAACAATGTGACGTCGCCATAACATAGGGTAGGTGGAAAACTTCCCTTACCAAAGCAAAATGAGCCACAATTCTGGGTAAATAGAGCCACATATTAAAACATTTTGGGTTTTTTTTCGGCTGCATAAATGACAATGCATAGAATTGGCTCATGCAAGATATGGTCATGTAAGATTTATATATATCAATGGATGCACATAGAGATCAGAAGCAGCCTATTTGAAAGTTCAGGCCCATGAAAGACAAGAGAAGGCAGTAAGGAAAGCCACATGCAAGAGCAAAAGAAGAACACTTGTCAGTTGAATGTGCATTTACAAGGCATACTAGAGATGCAGTAGGCTGGTAGATAAGACTTCATGTGGTATACGTACACCCATCTACGTGACAGAGCAGCAACAGCCCGCACAGGCAAAGACATCTTTCCCTCATTTCATTCAGATCCAGGCTGCCTGCAATGCTAGCTGGTATCAATGACACTCTTCCAAAAATATAAGCTGATTCAGGCTTGTACTCCTTCCGTGGCTGATCATCACCATACTAGACCTGATTATGAATGCAGCTGCACTAGTATAATAACAGAATAACTCAGTATGATGCAATGGAGTTTCATGCTGTTAGAAATGAGACCAGAAACAAACCCAATGTCATAGAACTGGGGAAATGAGAGAGTAAGCCAAAAAAAAGTAACCCAGCTTGGCAATGTCAGACCATCTAAGATGGTGACTGTGCAATTCTTTTGAAGTCAATGTGACGACACAGAGGTTTCAATGGGGCATGTACTTAAGAATCTTGCTGACCCAGGAATAAGCACATTGATTTTGGTAATGTGATGCTGACTCTGTGTCCCCTGCGTGTGTGTAAGCTCACTCAATGTGCACAGACTGCTGCTGTGCTGCTGTTCTGCAGCTACTAGGTGTAGTAAATTTATAAAGAAGCAATAAAACAAATTCAGAAATCCATGGTTACATGATCCAGGATTCAGCTTGTGACGGGGACCTTAAGATCTTTCTTTTATTCAAAGTAAATCTGGAAAGGCTCATGTAATTTAGAAGTGCCCAACAAATGTATTCAGTGGAGGCTTGTAAGATATGCAGACATGCAGCGAGATGCTGGTCTATGAATCATTAATTAATATTCTCTTACACGCTCACCTCAGAAGTAAGCTTGAAATGAAGTTCAAAATGGTGACGGTGTACGTGAGAAAGCTTCATTTTTCCCAGGTCCCTGCTACATTTCTCCACAAAGCTATTGGCATGATAAAAGTGTTTGTTAAACTAAATCTGGATCATATATATGCATCAAGTCATTGGAAACTCTTCATATACCAAGCCAGCCAAATGTAAAGTACTCAGTTGTCACTGTAAACCAGGCACATATGGATAGGTTGGTGAAACAGAGAAGGTCGGTAAAATAAAACTTACCCAGCTCTCCCCAAGGGACTTCTAAGACTCTGACACTGCCATTTTTAAGATTAGCAGCTGGAATGACTTATAGGACACTGCAAACAGTTGCTATTTCCAAACTTTAGCTTCATAAAGGGACTCCTAATTTCTAAGAATAGTACTAATAATTACACCAAATAATTTAGCTGAGTACAAAAGAAAAAGTAAACATAGCCTTATTCAACCTCTGGTAATACTCTTATCTTAGATGCAACTCAAGTCGATGAAATGCCAGCAGAAATGTTTTGAATTAATAGCATTCATCTGATCAGAAGCTTCATTTTGATCTTCGGCATGAATTTAAACCTCAGGCTAGATTTGAGAGCTGCTTATCGTATGTGCGCTAACTGGCTCACAGAGGAGACAGGAGGAATTCCCAGGTTAGGAGAGAAAGGAAGGCTCCCATACTTGATACAGAAAAAAAATTTTTTTTCAATTCAGTGTCCTGTTAATTTTTTTTAAATAAGTTACCTGCAAATAGGGCAGTGATTTAGCTCAGAGGCTTGCTGCCGCCATGCAGTACTGAAGGAGCACTTCTTCAGAATTTACATGGATCAGAGAAACAGGAATTTGGACAGTCAGTCTAAGTCATGAATAAAAACACCGTGAGGCACGGGTTTAAATTTTCTGAAGTTCTTCCTGTCCTAGGTGTGTAAATATTCTTGTGTGTGTTTGTATATTCTGTGCAGTTCTTAAATTTCTCAAATTCTCAGCCCACATTGTTAATAAGGAGAAAATTTGGAGAAAATATAATAAACCCATTCCAAGTTTTGACTACTCTAACAGAGATTTACCCACAATCACTGAAAGAGGAAAGAAATCCCAGGCTTCAAAAGTTTATTTATTTTCTCAACTTGGTAGACTGAGGAAGAAGTAAAGAAGAAGGAAGAACCCAGCAGGACCTTGAAAAGCAACACTAGATATTGGAATGAAACAGAAAAATAGGATTTGGTCTACCTGAGGGAATATGTCTACAAGTGGGAGCTGCAGTGCACCTTTAAATGAGCTGTTCTTAGCACAACAGTGTAGAAACACACCACAAATAACTGTAATAGATTTTCTTAGAGCTGACCTTTAGTCAAATTGTTATTTATGGTGTTTCCCCTGGGAGGAGCATCCTAATTCCTCAAGTAGACAACCTGGTAGGGGAAAAATGGGGCATAGGCAGAACACTTACCCTGATCATCAGTACCTATTTAACATAATAGCCATTCACACATGTTTTGGCAGTCACACGTGCCACAGCCAAAACCAAGTTTTCCATAAACCTCTACCACCTCCCACAAAAAGACTAGGATGGGACGTGTAGTTTAGACTCAGACCACTAACCGTACATACATCAGAGGTTTGTACTATTGGACAGGCATGTCCACAGATGGTAATTTAATAGTGAAAATTTGTGAGGAAGGAGCTTGCCATAATTACCATAGCTGGAAAACATGAAATGAAACAAGCGTTTCCTTCTGCCAGTGCAACAGCTTTGGGAATTGCTCTTGTATAGTCAGCAACAAAGGACAGAGAGATGTATATATAATGTATATATAATATGCCATTGCTACTGGATCCACTGCAACTTCTACAGCATGCTAGTTCCTCTATTTAGGATGTTTTAAGAGTACATCTAAAGAGAGACCATATTTAGTCTAGGAACAATAAGAAAATACATCTTATCTTTAACCTGCTCTTGTACAGTCAGCAACAAAGGACAGAGAGAAAGAGCTGCCGTTTGGAAGACATGATCACTCCCTGGCAAATATACATAGCTGAAAATATGCCATTGCTACTGGATCCACTGCAACTTCTACAGCATGCTAGTTCCTCTATTTAGGATGTTTTAAGAGTACATCTAAAGAGAGACCATATTTAGTCTAGGAACAATAAGAAAATACATCTTATCTTTAACCTGACCATGCCATAGGCAATTAATTTGTTTGTTTTCCTAAGGAAAAGGTAAATAAACATGACATAAATATTTAATCTGCAATCTTTCCCTCTTGCCAATATGTGGTTGGTTTCTCATAGCAACAACAGCTGTGCCATTGTCAACAGCAGGCCGCTTGAGTTACTGCGAGCCTGGAGTAATTCCACTGAATGTAACAGTCCTACATCTTTCCTTCATCATAGCTGTTCCCCTGGTGCCAGCTGGAAAGGCTTGCTCATGGTGGTTCTCTGAGTCAAGGTTCAGCAAACCTAGTCACAATCCTTCCCACTTCCCCTGGCTCATCTCCCTTGGATGCTTCTCCTACAGGGATGCAGGGACAAGCGGCGATACACACAGATAGCTACGTGCCCTCCAGAAACCGTTTAGCAGAAATAGCTCTGTGACAGTGAAAAACAGGGGGAACAGAAACCCAGCCTGGTTCAGCAATTTCAGAAGTTAGTCCAGATTCAAATTCCAGATTCAGGAGCAGCATCTGACCCACCATCATCTCAGTGTGATGATATTAAACCCTTTATCTTGTAGCATCTACTGCATTCTCCCTTTTGGCAATCAGTCATGCAAAGCCCCTGATTTCATTCTGCTGATGATCGTGCCATTTATCAGTGAACCAATTTTCTGCCTATGACCTTCTCCTTAATATCTAGTCGGCCTTGGTCAAACTCCCAATTAAAGATTCTTCCTTCATCAATAAACTGTTTATATACCACTTTTTCAGCATAACAGCACATCAGTCAAGATGCCAGCAGTCGCTAAGAGCAGGTTTCACGCTCCATACTAGGTAGCTGTTTGTTTCTCAAGCTGCCTATAAATTTCCCAGCTCAACTAATAATGCATGAAATCAGCTAAATGTGAGGAAAATTATAACAAACTGAACTACAATAGTTTTTTAGTCCAGTTTATGTTGCCAGTGTCTGGAATCCTGGAAATATTACTGATCAAATCACTATTATTGCAAATAATTGCACATAACACAGTGAATTATTCCCTTAATATTTGATTGCAAAAGAAAGTGTCTAGATAAATTATCTGGAGCATTCCAGAAGACAAGGATTTAATCAGAAATCAATCAGCATATATGCACTTTGAATTTAATAATAAGGAACTGTCAGTGAGTGCAGATTGAAAATTTCCCAAGTTAGATTTCACAATAGTTACTAGCCTGTTAGAAGAATATGAAATATGATCTTAAAAATCCCTGTAACCAATTGACTACATGTGTCAACTTGCCTTGAAAGATTAACCTAATTATGTAGAAAGGGGGAAACAGAGCTGGTAGGATTGGCAGGATTTAAAACTCTTTGATGTATGTTTTTTAAGTGCTGAGATAGGGCAGTTGAAACCACATATAATACTATGAAAATGTGCTTTGAAATGCTTTGAAAATATACAGTGCTACATAGCTGCTATTACAATTACTGTATCTAAAATGTGCACGCACACATCATCTCTGAATTGGAAGTGTTAGGAAATCCTTGACCAGGCTGGAAGTTATCTGAAAGAAGTCTTATTAAAGGATGTTTTCTCACATCCTGTGAGTTCCTGTTATTGTAGGACTAATAAATCTCATCAAAGTTAGCAGGAAATAAGCTTGTGCTGAAAATCCAGCACTTGCTCATTTTTCTGAATTGGCACCTATATTTCTTGTTAGCTAATAAACTCTGCTTTCCTTGGGTTCCCAGGTTCATGAGGCCAAATTCAGAGGTCTTCGACACCACGTGTGAGATACAGTCCCACAACTACAACCTAAAAGAACCTCCTCATCTGTCACCAGAACTTGGAGGTGCCTAAAATTACCAGCTGACTCCTTATTGTGTCATTATAATTTTCTGGGCATCAGGAGACGTGCATATCCCCCCTACTCGGAACAGCCTCATTTGGGGAATTTTAAGGGCTCCATTCTGTTTAAGCTGACTGGGGCTCCAGAAAATACACATTCTCTCTCACTTATAGCAGTTTAAATTTATAGAATTCCTACCTTCTAGCCTCTTTTTATAGTCAATGGAGAGAGTCAGGCAATTTTAAGCCACCACTCATCTGATCTGTAAAGATATCTCCTTTAGAATGAACCACAGGACATGAAAGTGGGCATTCGCTTCCACTGATTATGAAAGGAGACAAGCATGCCTGAACTTCCATGTGAACACCAACATTTGAGTAGATGCCTCCCATCTGTGATGTGACATCTAATGCACTCAGGATACTAATATCACTGAAACAACTTGTGGATATTTCATACCCAGAGAGATGACTTCTTAAGACAGTAGATTTGATAGTGATAGCAATTGTCATTAGGTCTGTTAGGCTTCAGCTACCCTAATTTTGAGGAGAAGGGAAGTACAAATGTAAAATTCACATGACGTGAGGAAAATCTGAAATGTTGAATATGAAATTTTCACATTGGAGAGGAAAGACAACATTTTTGAATGTTTACAGCATTCTAAAATTTCACTCAAAAAAAAAAAAAATTAAATTGAGGAGATTATTTTCCCCTTGAAATATTTCATTATGGCTAGACTGCATCACATTCTTTAGACGTCCTTGAATGTCCATTAAAATTTTTTACTTTCAAATCAAAATGTTTGTCTCAGACCCCGAAGCACAACAGAATAGTTTCTGCTTGTTGCATCTCAGGCGATTTGTAGCTGCAAAATTATGTCAAAAGAAAGATTTCTACTAAGTCAGGCATTAAAGGAAATCATAAGGGCAGGATTTAAAACATTTTTTTCCAATGTATTGTTAAAGCCAGATCAGAAGGAATTTTGATCAAAAGAAGAGCATTGCAATTTTATCAAGTCATGAAACAAGTGTGCCATCTTAATTTGACCTTCAGATACACTGTTTGGTTGAATGACTGGGCGCTTACTCCTTTCTATTTAAAACGCAGATATACAACCTGCAGTAAAAAAACACTCAGTTAACAGAAAGCCTACAAATGAACTTCTATACTAGAGTGACACAGCACTGTAATGAACAAACCCTCTTATTTTAAATACAAATTAAGAAATATTTTGCTCTAGAGAAACAGTGCAAAGAAAAGTTTAACAGAAAAACATATTTGATATAGTATGATTCAAAGAGTGCTTATAACCCCAGGGACCAGTGGTATTTCCTGTTACACTAGCACAATTTTATTTAACGGAGGCAAACCTGGATTTGCTTGCTACTGTTCAAGCTAGACATCATGATTCAGAGAACATGAGTTTTGAAGGTTTCCCCAGAGCCTTACCAACAAGACTGGCTTTTCAGGGAATGATCCCTACATCAGAAACTCGACGAGTGTCTTAATGCGCACATTCACGTGTGAAGCCTTTCAGAAGACCTCAGGGCCAAGAGTGGGACCTTCAGAGGGACAAGACGCTGCCGAGAACGAGTGTGACTGCAACGTAACAAACTTTCTTCTTGGGCCACTGTGCGTTTTTTACAAACATTGGCAAATCATCACAGTACACCTCTTCGTCTTAGCATGTTTCAAAAATTAAGAAATTGACACTTAATGTGGTCAAATGAGTTCACATACGGGACGTCAGAGGGATACTCTCCTTCCCTTCCCGTGCTGTGGCTCCACACCTAGGTATGGTATCATTGCTAGTCACTTATGTCACTCTTCTGAAGGACATCTGTAACTGCCATCACATCTTCTGGTTTACCCAAAAAAAGTTTAATCCGGTTACTTCCCACTTTGACTGCTGAACTATGAACAAAGCCTAATCCTTCCCTGTGTTCCCAAGGTAAAATGCCACTGAATTCAAAGATAAGAAAAGAAACTATAGACCATAGAATTACTTTCAGGAGGAAAGAAAAGCTAAAACCACTCTTTTTCAAAGAGCTACTTCATGTTTTCTCCATCATATCAATACTTCGAAAATATTCAGTGCTACATATCTGCTATTACAATTACTGTATCTAAAAACAAGCTATTCAGGTTATCATAGAAAAGCTAATTCAGAAAAAACATAAATCACAATACTCTAGTCCTACAAAGAACACACTCTTGAATGCTTCTTTGAATTGTTTTCACAAAATAGATACATATAACTGTGATACACAGAGGCCAACTAAGGCAGCACGTTAATATTCCCCTTCATAATATTTGATAAATGAGTTAACAGTAATATTCACAAACAACCTCCTATTTCCTAGATGTGTTACCATTGCTACGTTTTCCTAAGCTAGATATATTTTACTGTGGCATATTTCGGATTTCTTGTTTCAGTTAAGTAGGACTGTATACAGATCTAGTAATGGCAAAAATAAACAGATGCATGGAAAAGTGTCACCTCTTTAACGTACCCACAATGGATGGATGATTATTGTGTTGCTTGGTGAACTCTTCCTATGCAAGAAATAGCAGACCAGTGTAAACTAACATGAGCAGATTTATAATCATTGGACGGAGGCATTACGTGAAATATTGTCGGTATGGAGTGAAAAATTAATTTTTCAAATTGCTGACCTTCAGAATTGCTGATAACTACATCTATTTATACCTCTAGGTTTACAGCATATGAAAGAGAATTTCGACTTGTTGCCTGGCACATGCACCTCCAGACTCTGTATTCACTTTTTTGTTCTGGAACAAATGAAAGAAAATTATAATAATGAAAGTTCAAAACAAGCAAAAATTGAATTGTAGATAGCTCTTTAAATCTTCAAAGCTAAGAAATTATTAGCAATTGGGAACAAGAAGCATTTACATAATGAAATTCCAGTTAAAATCATATATTTTTGCCAGCTTTTAAAGGCATTAGTTAACTTCATTCTATAATATTTAAATATGTCTTTCATATAATTAAAAAGGACCTGTGATACTTTCTGTTTTATTTCTACATCCTTAGTCTACACATACATAGACTGCATCTTCCTATGGAGTTATCAATGCAAGACAAAGCAAAGCAAAGCAAAAATACAATAAATACTGCTTGCCTTGAAAGAGGAAAATCAAAGCAAAATTCAGTACCTGATGAACTCCTTTCCCTATTGCTTCCAAAGTAAAAGTACACCACGGAAGAAAGCACTCTCTTTTCTCGTTTAATTCAGTCGGTAAGCCTCCCAAGAGGAAAGGATGTCTGACTTACAAACTAACACCTCAGGAGTTCTCAGAATCCTTAAAGTATTTAGTTGCTTTAGTCTCCTTGTCCTTCATCCCTGAACGTCAGATAATAAGGTTAAAAAACAGCCTGAATCTTGACAGGCAGGTTTATGTGTGAGTTAAACTGCTATGGCTTTCATTTCTTGCTTTTCACATGGCAAATGGGGATTAATTATCTATATCTTTAACAGTGCTAAAATGTGCTTAGAAAAAACATCTGAAAAAAATCAGGCAGAAGATAACAGCAAGAATGCTTCTGTTCAGTGCTTTTTTCTTTTGCAATGTAAAAAATCCTTGCTGTAGAGATCCAGAAGCGACTTCATTTTGGGGGCATATTTTTGTGGTCCAGTGGTGCAACATTGTTTGGTTTGACTTTTCAATGTCTGAAAGCAAATTTAAAAGTTCTTAATTTCAGTGGCATTAATTTTAATTTTAACTGTAAAGTAAAATTCCCATGTATTTATCATAATTCTATTAAATTTCTTTCTCTTTCTAGGGAGGCTTTTTTTGCCTCCCTTGTATGGATTGTCTCCACCCGGCTCACAAATATTTAACAGCAATCAATAGACATTAAAAGGCCAGGTGCCTTCCTTTCTGCAGAGCAGAAAATATGCAAAATGTGTTCTTGCTCTTTGAGACACTAGACATCCAAAAGGCTTTTTGATCAGAAATGTTCAGCTCAAATTTCCCACAAAGAGCTACCACATTTGCAACAGCCTCTATTAACCTAGTCTCACCCTTCTCAGGGTTTGTGGGGTTGCAGGTGGCATTTCTGACTGACCACCGAAACCAGCAGGGAGCCAACGGAAAGGAAGGAATCCATTAAACCTCTTATACTCATCATATAATGCTAAAACAACACTTCTTCCCTTGTTTCATCTGCCACCACTCAATAAGAGGGCTGAGAAGTCTCTGTACTTCACTGTTCAAAGCTAAGAAGATGATCAGAGAAAGCCCTCCTTGAACCTTCTCAGTCTTTTTCAACTCTGCAAGTCAAAAGGGCAAATTTATTTGTGTCAGACAGGCTATTTCTCGTCACCTTCAGGCACCTCCTTCTTAAAATATGGGGGCAGGAGAGGAGAGGGAAAAAGTAACTGTTTTCCTGACATTCAGCAAATCTCTGTTTTTTACATAGTCCTCTCCAGAACTGTGTTCTCCTTGCAGATCTTCTCAATGAAACAGGCATGGTTGGTAGGTTGGGGAGCTGTGAAGAGTAAAACAAGGTCAGAGAAGCCAGGAACAAGGAAAACTGCAGCAAAAGGGGCACTGCCACGGAGCAGGCGGGTCTAACTAACAGTACAAGCTGTCCATGAGTGACTGGCATTTAGAAGGTTCATGTGATGAGCAGTCTGCAGGCATGGGGAGTGAAGAGCATGTCCCATGAAACAAGTACACGGGATATGGGGCACACTTCAGCCCATAAAATGCCTACACGAATGCTCATGACACGTTAGCATCTGGCCCTCAGAGTACATTACTACAAGTTGGATAAGATAATTCAGCAATAGGGTTCATACTCCACAGTGGGTGCTTCACAGCATAGACATGACGTGATGCTGTGACACCAACTGGAATCCCTTACACGAAAGACTACAGAGGTAGGGAGGTCGTGATTCTGGGAACACACACTTCAGTAACAGGCTGAAACTGAAGACTTTAGATGGACAACATAAATGAAAAAAAAAACTTCAAAGGAGGCAGGAAAATGTTTCTGCCATTGACTATGAAGGTTACATACAAGATACCATTTACAGAGAGCTTCGAATGACAACAGATGGTGTTTACATTATTTCAGTCCTACTTGACTCTTTTATGGATATATCACTTCTCTATTGCTCTATTTGCCATGTAAACAAAGAATAAAGGAAGAAGTTTAAATACTTGCTTTGATTGTGCATTTTCTTTTTGGTATTGAAATGGTTGCTTTTCATAATTTCACACTTCAGTTAACTCACTATGATGCTCATTATGAAATAATAAAACTATGAAATAATGAGTTATACAAAACATACATTTCTGCAATGGTCCCTTAAGACACATGCTTGGCGCTAGACATAAAACAAAATCACCTTTCTGTTCAGAAGGCTTTGGCAGAATTATATTTAAAGTTGAATAATTTCTTCTAAATTGTTTGTTAATGCATTGATACACACAAAACCACAAGGGTTAAAATGGTATGTCTCTGTTCTTTCCCCATACCCTCTCTGCAGAAAATTCTATAACATATATTTGAAGTGACAATATGTATATCATCATATACTAAACCATTTCAAATTGCCATCTGTATATAGACATGTATACATTCATATTTCACACTTCCAAGAAAACTTGTTATATATGTTGTGGTATAATAATATTTGCAATCCTAAAACAGTTTCCTGTTCTATATGAAACAATTTCCTCTCTCTGCCTCTACTGTATTAGGACAGATCCCACAGTTAAAAGAAGAGAAAGCAAAGACAGAACAAAAAATGCTGCCGGCTGATTTGAAGTTACCAAAGAACATCGACTAGGATGGACCCATAATTTCACCTACTAGGGATGTCCTATGTACCCCCTGCAACACATACAGTCAAAAGTAGTCTTCCTTCCTAGCAATTGACGTTATAACATGTCAAAAAGTCTGACAATAGATTATGGGGACAAAAAGAGACAGGAAATCACACAGTTTTCTTCACTGCCTTCTGACAACACGGGAAGAGCCGAATCCATGGGCTTTCTGCTGTGCTCCCAGCAGAGAAAGGCGTATTCACCATCCCGTCACCTTGGACAGCAGCTCAAAGCCCTGGTTTATTTTTAAGCATTTTAATAATAGAAGGCTGAAATAACCTTCTGAGGTCCGAACGGGTCAGATCCAGCCTGCACATCTGACGGCATGATAACTAACACTGCCTGCACAGCTAGTAACAGTCAGAGACACTTTGAAGTAAACTGGATTGAAGTACCCAGCCAAGTGCTAGGTGCTTTTTGAAGGCAACTCCTCAGGCTGCGGCTTCTCACTCCTCCTCTGCCCAAAGCACGGGCTCAGCAAGCAGGCTCTGAATCAGCTGCAGTCGAAGCACAGTGACTATTAATTGTGGATAGAAAAAGCTGTTACAAGTGCCAGAGGAAGAGGAAAATCTCTGAAGTCTCAGGCATGGGAAGCTGCTGAAGGAGAAACGCCAAATAGCTTTAAGTCACATTATTTCCTCTCAGAAAGCAGAAAGAGAGCAGGCACCACTGAATGTAAAATGAGTAACTGCAAGAAAAAAAATCCAGTTTGCGCTCATGCCATTGATAACAACTTGGTTTGCACAAAATACATGATTCTACGTATTCTGTGAGCATAGGAAGGCTTGTTAAAACAAAATCCATATTTGAATCCACAAAAAAGGGCAATTCAGTCTTAGAGGTCCTCTGAAAATGTTGTTTAATAAGGCACTTTCACACCAGTCAAATTCCAGCCAGCCCCCTCTGTAAAAGCACTACTAAGGAATCACCCTTTCTCTCCACTTACTACATAAGGTTCCTCAGAAGACTATTCTCCGAATTTGGCTGTGGTTTCATGAGAAACACTGTCGTTCAGACTTAAATTTTCCAAGCTCACACGCTTTTTAAGTCATCCATTTCCAAAACCAATTCACAGCACAGCTGCACAAAGCTTTGTGGCAAAACAGCAAAGGCAGCCAGACGGGAGGAGAAACATCGAGTTGGTGGTAAAGCAGGACTACCACAGACCAATATCACATATACGGCTTTGTCTGATAAAACCTTGGCTGCGGCTGGTTAATGAAATGCCTGAATTTGGGTGATGAAATCTCCTCTCTTCTTCCACCCCACATCTTAGTGGTTAGGGCTGGCAAATAACACAGCAACCTCAGGGCAAACAGGAGTTGCTGCATTCAGAACCTGCCCTTCTCTCACTGCAGCCAACCAATCCCTACGGCTTTCCACAGCAACGCACATCCTGAAATACCCAGTGAACAACAAAAAACTGAACAGTCATATTTCAGTAATATTTACTAGAATAATCAATCTACCACAGAATGATTAGTACTCCTTGTGCAAAATATTGAGCATGTTACATTCCCTGTACTGACAGGCATGCTAAACACTGTGTTTGCCCCTATAACAAGCACCTACAGCCAGTGAGAAATAATAATTGTCAAAAGGAATATGATAGAAGAGGGTTCATGAACAAACAAACATAACCAGACTCTTCCCTCCAGGACAAACCAGATATGATTGTGATCAGGAGTCATAGAGGTCTTAGTCCTCATTTAATTCAGTGCAAACATCATCATCTTGCCAGGCTCTAAGCAAAAGAGATGGAAGGACAGAAAGCCACAAACAAAATCTCCCTGAAATCCAGACAGGGCATCACACAAAGATTTACAAAAGACAATTATCTTTCCCTAGGTCTAGATGTGGGGAGATAATGAACACTCACACAGCTCCTTTGGGTTTCAGTGCTAGCTGTCAACACTCAACACATTCAAATTGGAGGCCTTCAAATTGGAAATGGACAGCTAAAGCTACACCTTTTTCATTTTACTTCACACCACTTCCAGCACCTAAGGGACCACCTTAGAGGCTGTTGACTACCCTCAGCTGTAGCTGGAGATGGGAGAGAGGAAAGAAAGATTGTATTTTTCCTTGCTAATCAAATTCAGTCAGGCCTTAATTTGCATCAAAACAACTTTTTATTGATGAATAAAGAGGGAATATTTAAACACAGAAACAATCCAGCTCAAACAGCTTGTTCTAGCAATGGAAAGTGACAGCACATGCACACATATAATCACATGAGAAATAATAATAGTACGTCCCAATGCACCGCATAGCATAAGCAAGCCAACTGCCCAAGAGATATGTCGAGAATTATTTATTTGTATACAGGGCGCTCTTTCCATGTGTCACCACCTGATTTCTTCAATGGAATCGCCAATATCTCCGTGGAAAAATAGCTACAGTTTCTTTCCCTTACCTTATCACTTGTAATTTGCAAATAACTTAAATAGACCTTTAGAAGATACATAGGATCTTTCTCAGTAGTTGCAAAATTGGAGGAAGCTGTTTAAAAATACTTTGCTTCTAGCTTACATTCAGATAAAACGTTTAGATTCTACTGCAAAGATCAGCATTTTGATTTCAAAAATACATTGCTAATTCAGAAACTGATTGATGGCTTTTTTTGTCTCTTTCTGTATATGTTATCTCATATAACCTTCTGTCTCAATATTGTTCAGCTTTCGCAATGTGATTGTTTTGATTCTGTATATCCATTACATTATTTCAAACCCGTCAGATGTATACATAATGTATCCATAGGTAGTAGTCACAAAGCTATTATCTTCTTCTCCTCACAAGACTACTCACTTCTTACTATCTTCTTTTATTTCTTTATTTCCGTATCATCTACTGCAACTTCCCTGGAAAGTTTAAAGGAAGCAGGATCTACTGGATAAGGAACTGAAAAACAGACAGCACAAATCACTAGTGGTATCATCCGGCTTTCCCTGTAAGAATTGCTTCTGGAAGAGGATGCTTAGTCAGAACTTTGCCAAAGATTTAGCAACACTGTCTGCAGTATGAGCTTTATCCAATGCACAGGATCAAGCTGAGTATGAAAGGAAGCTGCCTCATCTTGTGGTCTGACAGTTGAGTGAATATTGTGTTTTCAAATCTCCAGTAGCATTAACACTTAAGAAATCAGAATTCCTCCAAAAGCAAAGGCAGTGCTCCTGGAAAGGATCCTAATTGTCCCCATTACTGTTGGACTTCAACAGGTAGTGCATCCTCCCCTTCATCTTCCTGTGTTCTACCTGCCACCAAAGCCCTTAATGACACAATCCCGTTTCTCATGCTATTTCTAGACTTACTAAAATTTTGAAAAAATACAAGTTCTTACAAGATTTCCAGCTGACTTTTGAAGACCGGTGAGTTTTAACTTTGGCCTGGCAAAGTTTTGGAAAAATTAACAAAAACATAATGAAGCAAGACCACCTATTATATAAAAATGATGAGATGGTACACCATTATGGTGAAACAGAATAGATTGCAAGAAGATAAAGTCAATCTTAACACACTCAATTAAAGTGGGTCTATAAGAAACATGTCTGTCAGGAGCATTGAATGGCATAGATGACAAACAGCTTTGTCTTCACTGATTTTCTTGTTATTGCCAAGGGAAATGAGGACAGAAATCATACACAGACTCATAAAATGACATAACATTGACTACATTTTGATGTCAATAATCTAGATGAATAGAGATGTTCGATACTTGATACACCACAGTATTTTTAAACAGGATGCATTTAGTATTCCTGTTGATGATTGACCTACATTGTGCCAGAGGTACAAACTATTGCTATTGTTTCCTTGACAGCATCAAAATTGTCATCAAAGGAGTCCTTGGTCAACAGGCAACAGCAGATCTGGTGAGAGAAGCTGCTCGTGTTAAGCCTGTGGCTGAGTCAAAGGGAAGGAGCAATAGCGCTCCTCTGCGAAGTGAGACAGGCAGACACACGAGATGCTACAGTCCAGGTGCCACACGGTAAGCGCACAAGGTATATGCTGCAGTACACAGCAGAGCTCAGCCACATGGGAGCTGGAGAGTTTCCTGATGCCCAGCGCAAAATTTAAAGACTTGTTCAGCAAGGTAGGAAGTGGGATGTACCAGAAAATCTAAAGGCAGAAGAAACCCAGCAAACAGAGGAAGACACTGTCACGGCATTATTCAGAGAGGCAGTGCAGAGACAGAGCTCCTTGGGTGTGAAACATACTGAAAGGTAGAGGTGGGAATTTCTACGTAAGCACCCACATCCAAAGTACTTCTAACCTTAACAGTACATTTGACACAGTATGATTAGGTAGTGACAGATTTATTTCACCAGTAACAATTACTGCCATTCTCCATGCTAAACCACAGAAAAGAAACTAAAGATATAAACATTCAGTCAGGTTTACTGATGAGCTAGACTTATGCAGGGTAGAGGATTTCGTGTCTTAGATGTTTTCAGTTTGCCTACAGAAAAAATATGGCATTCATTTATCATCAGTCAATTTGCATAAAGGAGAACAAAAGCATAAACAATCATCAAGCATTTTTGTTTTCAAAATGCTGCGGCCACAAGCCTCTCTTGCAAATTTAATAACCTGAGTCATTTTCCACCCATATCAGATAAGCAAGACAGGGATGATTATGCATTATATAAATTGCATTAGACAAACCTCTAGAACAAACTATGTGTTCTGAGGTAATGTCTTTTAATCCGAGGTCGCCATCAGCAACTAGGAAAAGTCACCCAGGCGGAGAGAATGACTGGGGTATGTGTCAGGAGACTCAGTCCCCAAAAGTCACCTTGCCTCCTGGACCGCAGAGGCTGAGCTGAAGAGGGTGGGAAAACCTTCCCTGAGCACGTTAAAAACACGTGAGCTGCTGAGGGCAGCAGCAATTCCTTTCTGCACGGTTCCTGGTGCTCTGCAGCCCCACAACCACCAGTCCGGACTCAGTTTTGCCTCCTCTCTCCATATCCCCAGATAACCCGAAAACGTTACCTGGAAGCCTGAAAATAACACAGATGCATGCAGCTCTCTGAAACACACGTACGTCACAGGGATTATGCCAAGGGCTAGCACTATAAATGTACCACAGTCAGGATGTAATCAGGCACAGGTTTGCTTTATTCATAACAAGAACCACATCACCTCACCACGCAAATGTGAATCTAGGCTGAAGAGAGAGGTAGCCTGCACGGCATTAGTTACGCTTAATAAGTCATTTCCCCCTCTTCTTGAGCTCTTTTTAAGAAGCTTGGGAGAGACATCTGTTCATTTTGTTACTTGACTGCTGCTAAGCAGACAATAAGAACTTGTAAATACTCATAAATACTGCAGTTATCAGTTCCTCTAAATACAGTTATGAATTGCCACCTATTCAGTACGGAAGACTTCAGAACCTACAATTCAACTACCTGAACATCAAATTCTTTCTCTCTGTAACTACCAGGAGTCACTCAAATACAAAGACATGTAAACTTAGATCATTACCTAAATGATTTCTAGGTTTTAATTCATTTTGTTTGGTTGGTTTTTAATATATGCTGTCCTTGCGTTTAAAAGAGCTTTTTATTTCCCTGACAAATATGAAATATTTCACATAAGGAAGAAAAATAAGCCTGTACAAAAGTGACATTTCTTCAGAAACAAGAAAATGTCTGAATCTTAGTTTTACAATGCCTTCTATTACATAGGAAGATGCAAATTAACTTGTCATGTTAGTGAAGTACGGCTGGAAGTAAAAAGAGGAAATGGCCAATTTTTAAGAAAGCGCTGGTAGCATTTGTCTTATTCAGAAGAAAAAAAGTAGAATCCTCCATAAATTATTTCATGCACATCCTAAATATATGAAATTAAAAGATTCCAATCTTCCGCTATTAACTCAATTGTGGTAGTACCAAAAGCTTCAATTGCAATGACAGCACAATCTTGCAAACACTGAAGTGACAAGTCCCTGCCCCAGAGAGTTTCTAACATAATTTGTATCCATGAAATCAGTAATGGCTTAATTGCTTCAAAATTTTAGATGAAGAATATAACTATCTATTTGATGAAAGCATGGAGGAAATTTCTGAATAAGCTTAGTGAAAATGCTATTTAATTAATACGTTATAAGAATATAGCTTTGAGTATAGTTATTTCTACTTGCATCAACTTGGATAGCCAATGAGCCTTAATTAGTTGAAATTTTGACAGAGCATGATCTTCAGGGACAGTGGAGTCATTTTACATTACAGCAACTAATCTGTTAAGCCCTGTAGCTGTATGCTTAAAAGGTACATAATATTTATTACTCATGCAGAATGGAAGTAGATTGCATGGATTATGTGAAAATAAAAGTTACACAGTAGTTGATTGTCTCTCAGATACATACATTAAAATTACATATATAAGTATGTATATGTTATAATTTATGTGTTCTTGATATAAAGATGCATTATATAGAATTTATGTATGCATACATGTACACAACCATTCACTCATTGATAAGGACAACGTTCCTTGCAGTTTCAGTCAGCTAACACACACAAAAATGAGAATTTGGGTTCTCCATGCTCATTCTGAAAACAGATTCCTACAACTTGTTTACACGAATGCTGGCACTATGGACACTCACCTTCCCCCCAGCTACATAAAAATCAACTTTCTCTGCAGTCAGGTAAAGCAATACTTTGCATAGTGCTGTAGTACGACATTTAACCAACAGGTCCTACCAACCAGTTGCTTCCTTTTCATCCTTAGATCTCACCAATCAAGTGATACTAGAATAGAAAATCTGGAAAAATTACTCTCTCCTTTGTTCTTACGGATGATTCCCCAATTTCTCTGGATCACTGGACTATTTTATATGGAATCCAAAAAGAAGACAACTAGCATACGCAGCATTAGGCAGGCATTAATGATCAAATGTTGATGCCTGTACCATAGACATCTAAACCTAGATTCCCTTCACAGACAGTGGAGAGAAATAAGCATTCTTAAAAGGGACAGCATCTGAAAGTAAAGATTTTCTTCTGCCATTACAGCCCAGATGGGCATGAGATAATGGTCCTGGAACACATAAACTGTTTGATGTACTTGGTTCTACAGAGAAAAGCCAGGAGAAGTGGGAAGCTTTGTTGAAGGTGTCCTCTTCCATGCATAAAGGTACACAGAGACAGGTGCAAAAAGAAGCAGACACAAGGCTGAAGGTGTCCTCTTCCATGCATAAAAGGTACACAAAGACAGGTGCAAAAAGAAGCAGACACAAGGAAACAAACTGAAAGGGGTCCAGGGGAAAAAACTCACAGATAAACTCACACCCACAGAAGCACTAGAAAGGGCAAAGCACGATCTATGTCCAGGGTGGTTTAACTTCATCAGCTGCAGAGGTTCTTCTCTGTCTCCTCAAAGGAAAGTGCAATATAAATACCAGCAACCACCAGGCAATGTACCTGCTAGAAGGAACTGAGGATTATACGGATGATAAAGAAACCAGAAGCATTAGCATTTCTTTTAATTTTCTAGTAGATGGACTTTCTGGGGCTTGCTGTGTCCCAGACAGGACCAGACAAGTGCAACAAGGAGGGTAATTCCACAAGTCTCAGGCCACCAAGTAATAAAGACAGTAACTATTTTGCCTTTTAATTCGCCCTCAGGACTACTCTATACAGCCATGACGTCTGAGTGATAAGCACTCTGGGTGTTGATATTAGCATTAGCTTCCTTACTTTCAAGGACTGTCTACCCTCAGGACTACTCTATACAGCCAAGACATCTGAGTGATAAGCACTCTGGGTGTTGATCTTAACATTAGCTTCCTTACTTTCAAGGACTGTCTTGCTCAGAGACACTCACGTGCAACTTTTACTCTAAGGTCACAACTTTTTTTCTTTCACTTTTTTGTGAACTTTCTGTGAGTTCTCACTTGCCATTGGATCTGTGCCACAAACTTCAGCACTGACTCTGAACTTCTCCAAAGCCCATGAGGTAACCAGCTTTCATCTGGAAGCTTCTCTGCTTCATGTGACTTTAAAGAAAAAAAATCGATAGATATTTTAATAAAGCACCAGTTTTAAGAATTAATTTACTGAAAATTTTAACTTTATTCATTTAGTGTGACCAATGCAGACAGGAACATACACAGACATTGTGCATTGAGATTCAGGGTGAAATGCTCAAAATCAATAGAGAAGCATGGAATAGTTTCCACATTCATTTATTAGCCTGCAGATAAATGACTGATGGTCAGTTATTTTTCTCTTATGCCATACTGAAGAGCAGATGTACACATGGGAGCTCAGAGACCCAATTTAGTTTGTTGTTGAATAGGTCGCATGGCTGTTTTAAAAGAAAGAGAAAATACTTGTTGTTAACAGGTGGAAGTGCTCATGGTCCTGTATTTTTCCACAGTGCATGTTTTAGCCTGGGGCAAGAGGAGGAAATTATTTGCTAATTCCTGCAGGTTTTTGCCTAGGGAGTAGAAACATTGTCACTAAACTCAACTAAGATTACTCAGACCCAATACATTTTCTCCCTGGCCAACGAATAGCTGGACCCATGGAAACTTCATGTTGCTAATGCCTCATACCAAGAACATCAACACAGCCAAAGCAGCCATTTTCCCAAATTGATTGCACATATTTCTGCTGTGCCAATTCCTACAACTCTTCATGCTGTCTGATTGGTACCTGGTTTTGCACTAGCACTCCACTCCAAAACGCCGAATATTTTTCAAATGGCCTGAGACTGGATGAGCCTGCAGAGAGAAGGACATAGATGCTAATAAATCCTCAATGAAATAATTCCTAGAAATTTGTCTTTGAAGCATTTTCTTAGGAACAAAAGCAGCTGAAATGCAAATTATAAAGCCTGCATTCATACATTTTTAACAGGTCTTCTTGATTCAGTATCAATGTTTAGATATTTAGATGCCTTAAATCTGTGTTGTGGAATTTACTCAGTCTATAGGCTTATCTGAGAGTCAACTAAATATTTGGCATGGCAGACAGCCTCAGAAACATTAAAGTGGTTATTCATACATAACATTTGCAGCTCAATAAAATAAAATCTACAGAAAAGAGTGAAAGTCACAGCTTCTATGTATAGCCCAAGCCTGAGCCTTGGAGCAGAATTCCTGCTAAAAGTAGCACTATCCTGCCAGTCCTTGTTTTCTTATTAGAAAAATTTTCCAGCTAGCAGAAATCCCCAACCATTGTGTGTTTTTGCTTCAAGCTCAGATTTTCACAGGCAACATCTCACTTTGAGTCTAACTTTACCTAAGGGTTACCTTCCTTGTGTTCTAGTCAATCTTGGTTGGGTTTGTTACCACAAGGGTTGCAGGCAGCATCTCCCCTCCAGCACTTCTTGTCCTGACCAAGTGTAGACAATTAACATTTGCTTAAGGGACTTCAAGAGAGCACTCAGTTGTCCCCTTTCTCAGTAGACTGCAGTTCAGCTAAATATCAGCCCTTATAAAAGTAAATCCCAATTAAAACTTTTTTCAGAAGAAAAAATTAATCTAGTTTGGTTTATAGGCTTAATGGGGTATTAAAGAAGAATTCTTCTCCATCTGATTAAAAAGCTCCTGCACATTAAAGCTGTGGCTGAACTTGGATCTGAGATTTTTTTCTGAGCTCATGGGTCCAGGAATTTGTTTTGACTGGTCCTGAAACTGTGCTGTGGCCAAGACCCAGAGAGAAAACAGTTCCCTCTCTTCCCTTCTCCAGAAGGTTTCCCCAAGAAGGAAAGCCAGGCATGCAAAGCTGAGAGTCCTGGGAGGATCTGGTAGATCCAGGATCTCTTCAGGCAGAAATTGTTCAGCCTCGACATAGCCTGAGGCACCCACCCAGCTAGTCAGGAAGAATTATTTAAATCTTGCCCACAGCTGTAATTATCATACTCCCAGCATGCAAAACCCCCTTTTTCCTCTGTAGTAGTAATTTCAGCTTCTCCAGAATCCTATCGTTCACATATTTTAAAAGTGTTTCTTGTTCTCATCAAGAAAAAAAAAAAAAAAATTAAACCTGCTGAAAGGCTCTTGCTACAAGAAAAGGCACTAAAAACAAACAAAAGAAAATCAAGGATTTTGTTAGTTTTTTGCAGTACCCAGAAGTGCAGTAGCACTACAGTCATTTTAGGAGCACCCATGATCTGTTAAATGTTTGCAATGTTGTATGTTATGTGAACAATGAGGTTACAAGAGGAGAAGAGACAGCAAATAAATTGTGTTAAACAAAGATGAAGGGAGGTGCCTGAAGAGGGGGTTAGCAGAAGCTGGAATAACTAGCAGAGAACTAAGGATCTGGCAGATAACTAGTGTGGAGAACAGGCAGCTGAGAAGCACCTGGAAAAAGTCTACTTGCTGCAGATAGCCTTCATTTTGGAAGAACAGGGTCTGCACCTCAGGTGGAAAAGATGTCGAGTTCTTCCAGCTGAGAAGTCACACATACACCAAAGCGACTGACCTTCTAGCCTGGATAGGTCTGCAGGTAGGGGTACGCTGGGGGAGAGGATGGATTTGGGTCAAAGAGCCTGCAGTACCACAACAACCAAGCTCAAATCAGAACAAAAGTAGGAAAGCAGATACACTAGGTTTATATTTTTCATAGTATAAATCCAAGTCAGGCTAATCTATCCCCTTGGCTGTTTGAATATAGATCTGGTTGAGCATAATACAGGAAAAAATTCAAGAAGTTAGGACAAACATAAATACTTTTGCAAAACATCATTCTTAACCAGGGATGCCTTCAGGAAAGCAATACGCTGGATGAGGAACCAAGAGTAGAATTACTCTTCTATAGATCATGGAGAGAGACAGGTATCTCAGGAGAATTATCCATCTTATCCTACAGTAACTCTTTTCACTGATTACAGTGAGAGCGCAGATACTAGCTAAATGCAGATAAATAATGTTTAGATGGGTTAGGCTAGGCAAAAAGAATAGTATATTCATTGACCATTTCCACCACTAGTTATTCTAAATCTGTACTACCCTGTCACTCACATATTGCTGTCCGAGATCAGCATTTCATCAGGCTAAGTACAGAGAGTAACATGTATCAGTGATATGCACGCAGAATGTTAGACAATTTATACCACTCTAGGAAGCAACTTTGCATGGTCCCCAACCACAAGCCATGTAAAATGAGAAATCAGGAGTTAAAAATCTACAAGAGAAATTTCAGCTTTTCTTAATTATGTTTCTAACCTGTGTGTATGTGCATCATTATCACCATTAGAACACACTACCGCTATCATGAAGAGATTTACAAGAGGTTTATGCATGTGATATTCCAATGAACACCCGTGCCTCTGCCAAATGAACAAGTGTAGACCTTCAGGGATAGCTTCTGGAAGTTAGAATGAGGGTAGAACATGAACTATCTGAGGGTCTTAAGGAAAAAGTCAGCTTATTTTGTTTTCTGGGAAGCATGATTAAAATCAGTACGGTTCTTCAGACTTTCATCTGCCTAATTAAATGTTGTTTTCCACTCAGGTACAGATTCTGATAATAAGCCTGTTCATGCTTGGACTACTGGTTAAGCACAAGTACACCAGGTCCTATATGGAACTCCATTGGGACCCTACTCAATGTGAGCAGAGGACTTTCTCGGAGAAGTTCTTTCTGAAAGGTTTCATGGGTTTCAGAGGTACCATAAACAATTCAGTATGTATTTCAGTTTATTTCCTAAGATGAATCTTCACCCAGGAGAGAATCCAGGATAGCTGGTAACTCCCACTAGAAGTCAGGTTGCTGGAACTTTAAAAAGCCTGACAAATCCTGTTTCCCCATGAAGTTAATAGAAACATGGTGAAATCAGTGGTTCTCCAGCACAGGCAATTACCCTGTTTATTGAGCTAGGGTCATGGTGTTGTTCAATTCATTAGGAACAAAAAGGAAGAAAGATAATTGAAAGTCCAGTTGTCTTTCCAGCTCAGTGTGAATCTATTATTATAATTCTGGATGAGTAGGTGGAAGATGTTTAACAAGCCTGACATAAATTGCTAAGAATAATTCCACTCCCATTCACAAAAAATTCTTGCATTCTATTTCCAACAGCTGTCACCCAGATACCTGCCTCTCAATTTTTGTGTTTAAACAGTGGGGAAAAAAAAAGAAAAAAAACTTTGAGAAGGCAGAAAATCTTCCCCCGATTGATTTCTTCTTCTGAATTTCTCTAGAGATATATCAAAAAATGTGGCTATAGACAACTGCCTATGAGTTTAGATTATCATTCAGCTAACTTTCCGTGCATATTCATATTGAATGGTGCATGTGGTGTTTAAAATCTTTCTGCCTGAATAGTCTTCTACAGTTTTATGCAGCACAATATAAAATCAGTGTGGTTTCACTTATAGTTCAGAAATACCATTTTTAAGGACAGGTCTCTACAAAGCATTTTAACTTGCATGATTTTCCCCATAAGTCATTGTTTTCAAAAGAAATTCAGTAATATACAGTTTCTATATATAGAAATATATAGAAATATATATAGAAATATATTTTTTATATATATAGAAATATCTTATACCAGCTAATAGAAACTGTTCTAGTCAGACAAAGACCTTTGTGTGCAAAGACCTTTATCTTCAAATAATACTTGTTTTTCTTTCAGGAACTACAGCTTTTCAAATTCCCATTTTGAAAAGCCAACTTGAAGTTCGCTTGTTTTGATTCTTCTTCGAATTAAATATCCATGATTTTCCAGTCACTACTAAACAGGACAGAAACAAACATATTTAAATCTAGGGTTTAGGTAAATAAAATTCTTCTAGTACGATTTTTGAAGACATTACCCTCTTTTCCACAGTTAGCTTTAAAGATGCAAGAAGAAAGCAAATCATTTAGTCCAACTATTTTTTACATAAATTAAACAAATGTCCACAGTTCTAAGAGTTGAAGTAACAGAGACAATGAAATATAGCACATTCATTAAGACAGAGCGCTACGCAAACCACCATCTTTAGCCTGTTACTTACACTGTGCATCGTTATTTGATTCTGTCTTAGTTGCTGTAAGCAACTTAGCTTTGATAAGACAGCTTTTTGTATGTATTAAGCAATTGCTTTCTCTGGCCAGTACACTGAAATAGCTTTTGAAGTTGCAATGTAAAACCTGTAAGAACCAACAAGCAAAGCATGTAAGATGTTAAGAAAACAAATGGCTAGGGAAAAGCCCCAGATACACTTGATCATTTTTTCCTTTAAGAGTTGACAATGTTGAGACACAGTTAACTACAGACTTGTAGGAATTCCTTGTGAAGGACCAAGATTCCTGGCTCAAAACCCTAGATCTGACATTCAAAATCACATCAGCTTTTCTTGTACAAAAATAAAAAGATTGGCACAATTCACCCTGCTTATCACCATGAGGCCATGCCAATTCACTGTGCTGAGTCATTCCTATTCTATACATTGGAAGAGGTGTGCATCACATAACCTAAAACTCATTCAAAGTTACTGCCAGGGATGAGGGAGGCTTGCTTTTTGCACAAAGGCAGTTTATCGAAAGGTGGAACCAATTTGGTTCCTACCTCTTGAAATCTGCACAGGGATTTTGTATTCAGAAGGCCTGCGCTTCAAAAGGTTGCTCATTTCTCTCTCCCCCATAGTACCTTGCAATCAAGTGCCTCAAGTTCTTGCAGATTTGAAAAGAAACGTTAAAAGAGTTTCCTTCTGGACCTCAGATAACTTCCTCCTTTCACCTGCTTTACATATCTGTATTTCTTAGCACAGTAAAATTAGTAACTATAATAAACCATATGTTAGGGATAAAATTTTCAAGTATACAGTATTTGCCTAACTTGATAAAAGCTTATCATTTAATTAGAAGAAGGTTAATCTTGATACTTTCAGTATTTTTTTCTAGATGAAGAACCAATTTGGCTTCAGATTTTTCTCCTTTGTATTTGTTCCCTGGGAGGTTACTCATGGCAAAGACAGTATCTTTCTACTAGCTGATTTTCCACCAGGAAAATATACACAGCATTTCATTTTCTTTTCACTAAGGCAGTAAACCCTTAGAGACACTTTAGTAAGTAACATGCATCTCATTAATTCATTATTCACTTATTTTTAGCTGTTTGTTTCATTTGCACAGACTGGCTCTTAAATATTTCACCATGGGACAGTTAATGTTCTAAGCCAGAGTAAATAAAAAATAATAGTGTGTTCAATCCTAACGAGATGGATATTTTAAAACATAAAGTTGTTTTTCAATAGAAAAATTACTTAACTGAAGACAGTTCTATTGAAGAATATTTACTTTTCACCTCACACTCTAATGTGAAATTAAACCAGATTCAAATTTCAAAGCCAAACACTTTGTTTGAATCATTTCAACCAAAGTACCTCCAAAGAACTTCAGTTCTCTGCTCACCCAAACAACAGGACCTCTGGAGAACTGTAAAAGCATTTCCAAAATCAAATAGGTAGGATGGCCAGAAAGGGACAGACTACCTGTCAAAAACCTGTGCAAGTTAGTTGAACTCAGAGCTTTCCCAATAAGCTTTTTGAGTTCAAGTAATCAGGATTTCCAGATTTTGCTTTATTTCAAAATCTATGATCATTTCTTTTCTTTAGATAATGCCTCAGAATTATTGTTGTTCCATATTCCTGGTAGAAATTCAAAATTATTTCAGAGTTGGAATAAACTAAACAAAGTTTAGACTATCAAAGTGGGCTCTGCTGTATGACACGAAAATGAGACTCATGTCCAGCTCTTCCACCTTTTTTTTTGGAAGTTATTACCCTGATACACATGAGCTACTGAAAAGTTTTTTTTCTGCTCTAGATAAAAAATAAATTAGCATGGTAATCAAGTTAATTTAAATAAGGTAAATTCTCATATTGAAATAAGTTGCAGTTGTTTCCATCTGACACATCCACAGGTCTCTAAACACTCTGAAGCCTTGAATTAGCTTAGCTTTCCAGTATGCTTTTAACATGCCATTTTACAGACATGGAAACAAAGACACGCAAAAAGGTTAAATAATTTCCTAAAGCTCCTGTGCCAGAGCTGGAAATAAAGACTATGCCTGACTCTATTTCTTTGTTTTAATTATGAGCCATTTTCTTTTTCCTCTGAAATAATTTTTCATAAATATAAATTCCAGCATTTTCAAAACGTTCTGCTTTATCTCTCATTCACTGTTCACATTCCAGTTCACCACTAGCTTTAGCATTTCTCTGTTTTGGGAGACAGGAAAAAACCAACTCTACTATTCGATGAAAAAAAATCAGCCTGAAAGTGCAGTAGTCTCAACAAAATCTCACAATTCAACGGTAAAGCTGTTGGAAGTAAACTGGCTCAGTGTGCAGGGGAAAAGAATAGTTCATGAACATAAATTCAGGCATTTTACTATAGTATTTGCAGATTTGACATTACTGTACGTCTTTACTAACTGGTTAGTTGGCAATAGCTAGTGCTGGAGGCAATTAGCACATGTCAGATCTATCAAATTTCCCCTGCCACTTATGCCTAAAATCTATTCAGTCACTACATATTTATTTAGACTATTTAACCTTATCATAAAAATCCTTTACAGTAATATTTTGAGCCAGTTTATTGCCTTTCACTTTACATAAATTACTCTGCCAGAAATGTAAATGTTCAAAAGCACCTATTTGAAGCCCTTACATTGAAACTAGCTGACTCTATAGGGATAAAGACACTGTGGTACATTCCCTCTTTTTGAGGTCACATTTAATAATGGATTAATTTTATTTTGTTAGAGAAAAGAGACTTCCATCCTTGAATCCAGAACACTTCTACATGTGGATTGACACCACTGAAACCAAAGGCAAAGGTTGGTCTGGCTATTAAATGAGGCTGGGTGTTCTCACTGAAAACACAGAAATCAGGTTATTATTATTTAATAACAACAACAACAATAATAGTAATAATAATCATAATAATACAAAAAAGGCTTAATTGCAGCCTTGCTGGAGCCTTAGGCAAGGTAAAGGACACATTACATCAGCCATTGCAGGACAGAGCTGCTCGAACCACTATGTGTGCCTCAGCCTCCACAACACAAAGAAAAAGCTGATACTCATGAACTTAAACTTATAATAGTCCTGACTAGTATATTTTCACCTCATCTCATACACTCCAGAAAGGGTTTAAACTACGCCAGGTTTAAACCCATACATGTCTGCATCGTGCCAGAGTCATTTTGTTGGACTGGAGTACCGTGACACGTGGAGTTAAGACTATCCCTACAACTTAGCCCTATGTTTTTAAAGAAATATGCTTCTTTTCTGTATGGAAAGAAAATCTTTTTAGTAGTTTAGGTTTAAATATTGACAGACAGGGTACCGTTCACATGTAATTATTCTTTCCGCTATGGTAGCATGTAAAAATGCTACTGACAGACATAACACCAGTAAATTAGGTACCACATAAGCATTTGAGAACAGAGGCTTGCTTTGATAGACAAGAGAGATCTTTAATAGACAAATTCATGGTCAAAAAATACATCAATTGTCATGGCAAAGCAGGAGCAATAAACCAAAAAACTTGCATTTCTATTTGGCTAAAAAGCTCAATACCAATAAACATTATTTAAGAACTTAATTCATACTTACATCATCAAATCTCTTAACTGCTAAAGGAAACACCCTGAAGAAACTAAATTGAGCAATTATATGCACTGTAATGAACAAGCAGAAGGGGGGAGGTGAATTTGCACAGGCTGCTTGAACTTTCGCATGCCCTGACTTTTGAAGTGTGCAAGCCTCATGACTTTCTTCTGCGATCACACACAGCAGTAAGTCTGAGCCATCCCCCCAGGCTTTGTGCATCCCTTTGAAGCATTGCAGACCTTCTTTGTGCATGGTGCTATTAATAGTTATCTCTGAACAATCTTAGAAATCTCAGTGCACTGAAAATTGAAAATAAGTTATCTGCTGCTATGCATAGGCTTTTTTAGAATAACCTGTTCATCTCGAACAAATTTCATCTTACAGATCAAGATAATGACAAGAGCTCACCCTTTCACTTATCTCAGCTTGTTAAGGGTTGCCAGCCAGGTGTGTGGTCAGCCCTCCTCTCTGGCTCAGCACCCGTACTGGGGAAGTTCTCCTTGAAAAGCAACTGTGAAAATATTCTTGCAAGAGGGGATTAAAGGTGAAGCAGAGAGTGGATTTGTTAGGAAAGTGTTCCTCACAGTTTATACCTTTAGCTGTGCAGTATTTTGTGGTAGTTGCTTTACCATGTTTTCCTACTGCTAACAAAAAAAACAATTAAGAAAAAAGTTTGTCACAGGAAAAAAGGTTGTTTCCCTATTTTACCTGTACTACTTGACAATACACCACGCATTTTCACAGTCAAAAGCTCATAGTTAAACTTTCTGTATGGATTCAGGAGACAGGGCAGAAAGTCAAGCACCTTCTCACCTGAAAGGATTTTAGCTGCTTAGGCAGCTTTTACAAGCCACTTTGAAGAGGGTTTCATACCCCTAGTTATATACTTTCCATAGGTGGGAACCCTGACCCTACACCAACAAAGGACACTGAAAATAGTATTCATTACTTTTCCTGTCTAAAAATAACAACCTCCTACTTACCATCACAAAATTCACACTTCTTTAAAAAAAAAAAGCTAGATTCTTCAAATATTTATATTTGCATCTTTACAACTATTGTGTATTTTTTGTGAGTATACATGAAATTTGTTGTATTTCATGCACATAACTTGCTTCTCATTTAAGCATAAACCTTTCAAAACACAGTTCCCCTTTGCTAGGGAAAGGGATCTGCTTGATAAACTTTCCCTTCTGTACACTGTAAATTAGTTTAGTACATACTGGTATGAAGTGATTTTGACAGAAGTATAATCAACTGATAAAAAGGGATTTGTAATGAAAAACAACAGGTGACAAAACTGCAGGTTACAGCTCTGGGTTTCTTTGATTCTTGTTCTGTTCAGAGAAACTGAACTGATCCTCTGTGCTCAGAAAAACTGTCATCTTTGCTGATAAATGAAAAGAAGGCGTTAAAAAAGGCTGCAATAAGAAAAGACTGAAAAAATCTGAGGCACTTTTGACCAGAACAATGGGAAGAGCTAATTATGGAAAATGTCTGGATCAGTCTTCAAATCTTCTATTCTATATTTTGTCTGTCTATTCTAATTTTTTTTCTAATTGAAAAATATATTCCTGGTTTTAAGACAGAAGCTGTGAGCATAAGAACTGACATGTATGTGACTTCGTGGAACTGAATTGCAAAGGAAAGAGAGAAGACAGAAACTCTTCTTTCCAAGTATTCCTATACTGGCAAACGAAACAAAAATCTCTGATCTCATGACTTTTCCAGCTCAATAGTACATATCACGGCTGAGATAGGAGGAAGTGAGAGCAAGTATGCTCATATTTACTTTTTTTTTTTCTTTTTTTTCCCCTCCAAATTCCCAAATCTGGAAGGTCTCCAGATGGTAGAGTCACAGGTGCAATGCAAGAACTTGAAACCTAATCAATTGTATCCATATTTTTTTCCTTTCTGTTTGCTCCCTTTCCACTTCTACTCTTGCAAAAATAAATCATTAATTATTACAGAACATCATGTGTATTAATATCAAAATCTAAACTCCAATCTTGTGGTTCTTGAGAGGAAAAGACAGAATTCCACTATATAGGAACATCCACGGAAATAGTATACATGGAGTTTTACACAAAAGAGAAGTTTAAAGCCAGTTTCCAAGTTACTTTGTGCGAATGTTCATGAAGTCTGAATGAGGCAAAAATACTCTATTTTCTCTCTCAGAATTAAATACAAATTCTCTCCACAAACTGTCCATTAAAGAGTTTAAATATGATAAATCATCACAACTTTATTTTCAATATGCTATGCACAGCTGAAGAGAAGGGATTTGTATAAAATGCCTGTCTCAGCTTTAATTACAGTGTCATTTCCTCAAAGCTGTAATAAGGTTCATTTCCGCAAAGCAGTTTTCCATTTTTCCCCTTGCTTATTTTATCTCACTAGCAAATGCACGATTAATAATTCCTTAGCCCAAACGTGCTATGTTACAGAAAGATTCAACAAATCCTATGAATCAGTTCACAGGTGACAACTAAGAGGGAAAAGAGTAAGAAGAAAACAAACTCAACACAAAAGAAGAAGATGCTTCACTGTGAGTGTTGGAACAGAATAAACACTATTGGTTCCTTTTAAATACCAGAAAAGTACTGGAAATATAATTTTTTCCTATGAATGTGACAAAAATCACTTGGAATGCAGGTACTTGCATATTTGGCACACAAGGACAGCCAACTACATTAGCAGATCACAAATGGTTCATGCGTCTGTTTCAGCTTTTTCTTCCACCTTTTCATCCTAAATCTCTTGCAAACAGCAAGTGAAAAAGGCTTCGAATAGGCTAGAAATACTCTGGACACGTTACAAAGATCTTACAAAGTCTCAGTCATTGTGCTCACGGTTTGCTTGTAGGTTCTCCGCGAAGCAGACAAACACAGTGCCAACCAGGGAAAACCACTAGGAGTTTTGTCTCTTTTCTCATGTCAAGCTAGGAGGACTACATCCCCCGAAACAAACCAAATAAGCAAAGACAACACAGAGTTTGAAGCTGAGCATGAACTTAAGCCCCAATCTAGCACGACTAAAGAGACTGCAAAGCATAGGCATTACAACATAGACACAACAGCCGTAGACTACGTAAAAATGCATCACACCCAACATGATGGTGTAGATCAGTTAGTGTCAGTCATCAACAGACAAATATAGAGATGGGCTTTATGTCTGAAGCTGATTTCTTGAGATTGGAAAGGAGAAAAAGAGGTTTGCAGAAAGCATAGGGAAAGAAAACATAGCTGACTTCTAGCCTTCTGCCTCCTAGTGAAGGCAAAAGACGGGAAAAGTAGATTTTCTAGGTGGATTAAGAAGAACCAGAAGAAAGGCTTGGCAGCAAAACATAAATAATGCAGGAGTGAACAGGGAAGATTTAGTGTCACTGTTAAAAACAGAGAGAAGGTTATGGAGGAGACCAGGCTTGGGGAAAAATCTGTAGCTGTTTGCTGGTGTGGTACAGAACCGACTACAGCGTGCAGACTGGCAGCGCTGTGTGTCGGTACCGGGAACTACCTGATCGTGTGCACCACCATGAGACGGTTCAGTTCTGCTCCAGAGGGCCAACTCTACAGACCCGCCCTGCTGTCCTTGTACTTCCAAACTCCTTAACGCAAAATCTGCAATCTCAGGTAACTGAGGCCAAGCATAAACTGCAATGAAACACATTTTTCATTCTGATATGTTGAGTATTTGATCAAGTAAGGCTAAAAACCCATTAAAATTAAACTTACTGTTTCCTGCACCTGTCATCTGGGACATCTGGCCACAGACTGTTCAAATAAAGGTTCTTCTACTGCTTCATAAAATTGAAGAGAGTTAATTTTTTTCTAAAGTACAGTGTGGCGGAGTAGGTAATAAACATCACAAAACTGCGTGAAACCTCTTACTGGCTAATTTATTACCCCAGGGGAAAAAGCACACACAACAAATATTTTTACATGGGTGGTTATTTTCTATTTATATTTAAGTTTTGACTAAATGTACTAATCACATTTTAAATGGCCTGTGATCAAGAGCAAGATGTACCATATTGCGTTACTGTCAACACAGAGAGGTAAACGTCCAGAGTATGCAAAATTTAGCCCTCGCTTGCCTTCTGCCCTGTTCAGGGTAGCTGCAGCACCATTGAGGCAGGCATCATCGTTCTGTGATGGCTCGCTGATTTACAGGACATGAGGAAATAAAAAAAAAAAAAATTAGAAGCTTCAAAAAAAAAAATTTTTTTTAATCAAGACTCACAGTCTGTCAATAATTCTGACTGAAAATTTTGAACATTACAGCAACATAAAGCCTGTGAACAAAACAAATCCCTTTTGCTGTAGGAGCTGTCTCAGCTGGAGATCACTACAGTATTAGTGCATACTGGTCAATATGGAATATTACCCTGCTGGGTATAGACTAGTGCTAACTTAGCTGTAACATAAAAATAAGGAGATAAACTTGCAAAGAAGCACCTGAACAGCAAAGAGGTTGTACAGCAATTTGTAACCATCATTACGTTTTTTTTAATATACTTAACTGGAATTTTCTCAAATATAATCTCTTACTAACTGGAAAAAAATATGTTATCTTCAGAGAAATGTTTCTGATCTACACTATACTGCAAGGAAGAAAACAGTTCTGCCATCTTGTTTCAGATTAATCATTATTCTTTTCCTTCTATTCTGGCCACACTAGTCTTCCCTTACTTATTTCCAAGCCTGTCGGCTGCAGAATTTTAGAGCTGTATTGTTGGAAAAGCAATAAGCAAGAAGTCCAACTTTTCTCCCAAATATAGCACTGCCGTTCACAGTGAACATGATATAAAAACCACCACGGTCAATGGCAATGTGTGAAACAATTTACATCATTAGCTTAGTTCTTCACTGCTAAATGTTTATTTGGGAGCACAGTACCAGAAGCAAGGAGTGCACATCGCCCAGCCAAGGCAAACTGGTTTCGTGTGAAAGCCAGTTCCTGCAATAAATGCAAAAGGAAGAAGTTGAGTCTACGACAAGACAATTTTTCCAGCCCAGCCGTAGCTCGGCCCAGCCTAGCAGTTGATATTCAGCAGAGCTCTCCTGCTTTTTCTTCGGACGGTGCCCATATCTGACAGACGGCGGTTTACATAATGATGACAAAAGTGAGTGAGCAGCTGTCATCAGTGCTCATCATTTATGCATCATGCAGTATCGGCAGTCAAACACTCCCCTTTTGAAGGGGGAAGAAAAAAATAAAATGTTTTCAAACCACCAAAATCGGCACCTAAGATCACTCTCCCTGCATAAAAATAGCAAGAGGAAACAGTAATCACTGCAAAGTAGTGACTGGAGAGTTAAGGAAGAGATATTCTTGACTATTTTGGAAGCTACCAGAGTGGCTCGGTGTTACCACTCTTCCCCAAGCTGCTTGTTACTTGTCCTCTCCTACAGCTTACCAGTCCCATAGGAAAAAAAAGGTGTAAGCGTCCTTATTTCATTTCAAAGCAGAGCTTTTTATTAGAGTTCTAAATACCTTCCTAAAGCATTTTGGAAGACCTGAATGACAAATGGGCAAATAATTCTTCTTCGCGGTTAGTATCCTTTGGTCATAATAACCTCCATCCTGGTGATAACGCACAGGTAGCTGTATCATCGTCTTTGATGTGTGCGGGAAAGGGGATCTGCCTTTGCCCTTAGCAGAGGAGGAAACGGTTTGTCATTCAGGCTCCCGCTTAACAGTCACACTTCAGCATTTGTTACAGCTCTGCAATCACACTGAGGTCAGTGTATATACACACACTGGTGCTAGTGTATATATAGGCATACTTTGGCTCATCTTTTTAGTTTTTGACTCTCCCACACCAAGAAGAGGAGCTGTAAAATTAATTAACTGCTAAACATTAATTTGCTAATACGTACTATTCCTGTGTCTCTTTACATATTGGTTCTTTTTAGTAAGGCACCTACATGGCTGCAAACTCTTCATGCTTACAAGAAAACTCAGAGTAATTTAAAAGATTCATTCTCCTACTTCAATTATTGCCTTTTTCTACACTACCAGATACCCTGCAATTTAGTTTCTTCTGCTTTTGGGCTAGTATTATGAAACTGGGTTGGTGCAGTGTCTTTCAAAACCAAAATGGAATTTGATATTACAAAGAATCTTCCATCAAGCTTTGTCCAGCTATAAAAAAAACTACGATGAGAAGCCCATCTCCTGTCTGTGAATAAAGTAAAAGTTATGCAATAGCCAAATAACACACCTGTCATCTGCTGCTTCCTATCTTTTCCAGTTCATTCCCTTTAAATCAAAAAAGAGTCACTGGAGCTTTGTATTCTGTCTCTCAGAACATAAAAAATGGAATTTCAACAAACAGCCATTTCAAGCCAAATCAGGTTCTGATTAAATGCAATCTGGAAACTTGAAAATACTGCCAATACACATCATGTATTTCTCTCATTTTCAGCTTTCATCTTCCTTTAGCATGCAATATGAAACTCTACTTTCTAATTAACCTTATTTCCTCAACACATAGTTGTTTCTGTTATCAAGTTCCATGAAAAAGTGCATTCTTTTCACTGAGAAAAAAAATGTTTTTGACCTAAATTTATAGCCATTCATTTTTTTGTTGTTGTTCAAAACCTGATCTGATTCCAGATGGCAGATTTTCCAGCTGAAAAACACAATGGAGAACAGGTGTACTTGAAAGCATAGTTAGTGAATTGAAGTAATTGTAGTCCATCTACACAGCTACACACTGTGTAGTACCCAGCCCACCCACATAGCCATTAGCTCATTTGTCCATTAAAATGAAGGAACTTAATAAACTATAATTTTGCATATCTCATAAGTAAACAAATTCCATCTGTTTTACCTTCAGAGTCAGTGTTCATTAGGGAGCATGAATGTAATGAAGTAATACTCAGTGGTACTCTACTGTTATAAATATATGCTGAGAGAAAAGCCTAAAGGCTTTGAAGATTTGCAAAACTTTCAAGCGTACGAGCAAAAAGAAAATCAATCAGGACTTGAAAAACTGAAGAAATACTTGGGGAGTTCCAGCACGTCTTGTGATGCTATGCCACAGTATTTAATCCTCACAATCACCCTTGCAAGAGAGGTACGCACACACAAAAAAAAAAAAAAACAAACCCACAACAACAAAACAAAACAAAACAAAAAACTACCAAAAAAAAAGAATAGTGCAAATGGGAATATGTAGTAACTTTACATCTTTGTAAGTGCAATGCTGATCTTGATTGATTCAAGGGAGGCAAGAAAGGCAGCAGGCTCAATGCGTTTCCTGCTCCCAATATGGTTCTACAATATATTATCTCTTCAACAGTCTGTGACAAAACCTTCTCTTCTCTCCTCTAACTGCTGTATGTGTAAACATACACATTTTATTACACACTGGTCACAAACTATTCTGAGTTTTCTTAAGTACACAGTAAATAGTGTTTCGAATCCTCAGTTTCAAACTAGGAACTTTGCATATTGTACATATTTTCTATCCTTTCTTCTGATTTACACAGATAACACATTTAGAATGCTATTGTACATTGTACAATTTAATATTTACAGAAATAAAACACAGACTTAGGACAAATCTTCAGCTGGTGTCAACTGTCCCGTTTCCCTTGGTTTGTGCCCCCTTCCAGCAGCCATGAATTGCTCAGGTGCTCTTGGATGTCCTACTGCATCTGTGTTCTGCTCCAAGGGACCATTTTTAAATTTGATTACTAGTTACTAGCATTTCCATTTTTTAAAAAAGACAGTTACTCAGTTGCTGGCCCTTTACAGAAGATCTGGTCACCTGAGAACTACAGCTGCAGAATGATTGCCTGGTTTCAGCATCTGTACTAAATAAATGTTGGCAGCTGCTGAAGGCTTTCCTTTCCGCTGCCTCCAACTACAATGCACACAGATCATTTCTTTACTTCTGTTCTAGATACCACGCATGTCATATGATGTCTGGGGAACACGTACTGGCATGTTCAGTTAACTTTCCTGACATCTTGCCACAGAAGAGAGAACTCTCTCTGATTAACATAGAAAAATGAGAATGAGATGTAATCTAAGGAGATTTATGGAAGGAAGGACGGAAGAAAAAAAAAATTTTGAAAAAAATAATAAGGGCAGAGGGCAACAGAAACTCTCGAGAGTCCTTGGGGGGAAATAAGCCACAAAACAATGTTTAAAAATTCCATTATAATAATTTAAACAGATGCCTGTCAACAAGCAGTAAAAGAAATTCCAGCATGGTGACAAAATAATTGCTCAGACAAAAATGATCATGCATCCCCCCCTAACACACATGTAGACTTGAAGGAAAATCTGTATGTCAGCAATGTTTACCAGCCTAAGGCTTGCCTCCTCCAGATGAAACACTGTGATCCATCACAACAGCATGCTCTGCACCACAGGTAGGAAGAATCCTTTCCTCTGAGTTGTCTAGATGATCTACATAATTCAACGCACAGCGACTGTCTTCAACCTGTATTATCTGTTTTTTCTGTTTCTCATCTGAACAGGGGCTTACGCAGCCAAAGCCTTGCCTGTTTCTTCCATCTGTGCCTTCTGATCTAAGAAAAGGTATTATTTCTACCTGTAAATCATATTTCTCTTCCATACGTACTCTAGCAGAACTACAACAGCCTGACTACCAGAACTAGGACAAATATCTCATATAGGATGGCTAGTTTCTCTTCAGCTGGTTGCTCTGTCAAAAAGCCCGTTTGCCAACATCCCAGGTTTCTGCTTCTGTCCTCAGTTCAGACGGTTACGGAACGTTACAGTTCCAGCAGCAGAAAGGGTTCAAACTATATTTTAATTTTGACATTCAGCATTACCATTTCAGAATTCCCTTCTTTTTTTTTGTCTTCATAAACTGCCCCAAGACTAAAGAAACAGTCACGATCTGCTGCTTAGCTCAGTTCTTCACTAACAGAACCTCCAGCTGATGAGGTCTGCCCTCAGCAATGAGTACTACTAAGTTGATGGGGATAATTTTAGAAGGTTTGTGGGAGATGAAAGGCTGATTCAGCCATATGAAAACAAAAACCAAAAAAAGAGATAATCTAAATAAAAAATGTAGGTCTTATATGTTTGCTACATGGTTACTTTTCATCTCACACAATAAAATATTCATGAACTTTCCAACACTAGCTGCCTACTGCTCAGGAAAAACTGTTAAATATGTAGTAGGATGATATGCTGTGTGAGCTTTATACATTTAGACATTCAATTTTTTATATGATGCTTTTAGGATTTTCATGTATTTCACAGTTTTCTGCACCTCAGTTCCTTGCCAATGCCTCTCACAAAAGGCATTATATCACATGGAAAACAGGCAAAGAAGGTTGGAGAATCTTCTCTTTTTTTCCAATTCAGGCAGAAACACTTAAAAAAAGGCAGAATTTGTGTCAGACAGCAGAGCAAAATGCAGTTAAAGAAAGCATGTCTTTAAAAGAGAATAAATATTGTAAAGAAAAAATAAAAACCATGCGAGGAAATATAAGCTGAGAAGAAAAGTTTAGCAACCCTTTAGTTTGCAAAACTTACAGAATTAAATATCTTCATCTTACTTCTGATAAGAATTTCAAATATATGAGGAACACAGGAGAAAACTGTACTGCTCGCGTTACTATCTATATCTATCCATAAATAAAAGCCCACCTAAGTACTTTCAATAAACCGCCCACCCTGTCAGTGTCCAGACTGATCTCTGCCCCAAGGAAGGACCAGCCTCGAGACCCTTCCCAAGACATCTGCATGTACAACCCATGCAAATTCAGGTCAGATCACAGCACACTTCTTTCTCAGCCCAAGAGACACTGGGATGCTGCCTCCTATACCTCCGACAGTGTCAAAGATGTCCAGGAGTTTTGTAGTTGGAAGTTAGACAGTATGGTAGGTAATTAGATAATATTCCAAACTTTCTGAAGGCAACAGCTGTATTTCCAAAGACAGTCTAGACCAGTGCTCCATTCAGAAGATTTTGAAGCAGTTTTTCATGTCTTTTGAAAAGAGAATGTGTTTATATGATAAACACTCCCATAGCTCACAGACAATTGATAAATACCATTTGGGTAAACAATTCCTTCGCTGATGTTCATGAAAGAGCAATCATTAGTCAACTCTTCATAACAGCTGCAGCCTATATAATAGCAACAGAAGTTCAAAATTTCTCATTAAACACAGAAATCTGTTAATATATTTGAATAAAAGACCTATTGAGTGAGAAGGTGCAATATTTGTGCACTGCCTCGGCACAAAGTAAATTTGCAAATGTTTAAAAAGGACTGAATATTAAATCAGTTTAATTTATAGAGGTTTACCTTTTTTGAGAGAGATCCACCTCAGGACTAAAAACATTTTTTGAGGGATACATTTCATGAGTGACTGGAATGTAGCTAATGGAACAACTGTTGAAGCAGATGCCTGTACTTTTATATTTAGTTTTCCTTAAGCATAAGACCCAAGGTAAACGCTTCATCTTCCAAAGTTATTACTGCCTGATAAATACATTGATATAAAAAGGTAAAATACAAAAGGAAAAATACAAATACTCCCCACTATGGAAAGAGTACCTTTTGTATCATCCTTATAGATATTTCCTACATGTGAAAGTTGTCTTTTTTATAACTGAAAAGAACAAGGTTTTTTCTATTCAGTATTTTTCAAAAACCAATTTGCATAAAGCAGTATCCTGTATTACATACTCGACTCATAAGATGTACATTAAAAATGTTAATTAGGTCATAAAAAGCAAACTCTCGGAAGCTGGAAATGCCAGGCTCACTTGCTGAGCCCCCATTTACAGGAACAGAACATGTTACCAGCGTCATCAAGCCCATTCCCTCACAGGTCAAGTAGGCAAGTATCACTATTGCAGGCAAGTAGACTAATAGATTTTTGTTTTATTTTTTAAAGTGACCCCACATTGCTGCTAAAAAGTACTTTACAACACTCCATTTAAAACAGAACAAATCTCTTCCGTAACAAAAAAAAAAACCTTAAATTTCTGTCATAGAAGAGATCTAAAGCTCCAAGGAAGTGGCCCAGATCCCATTCAGCAATGGAATTAAAATAATAACAAACCAACCAACTAACCCACTCCTGACTTCCAAACCAAGGTGAGAATCCTCCCCTAGCTGTAAAACTGGTAGCAGGTCTGAGCACGTGAATATGACAAACCATCCAGGGATCGATGACACAGCAGTACTTCTCATAGCATCTTGTATGCTCAAAACAAAACAAAAACGTGAGAAGACAGGATACAGAACAGAAGGTCAGGGGACAATCCCCGTGGGCTGTGGTTCATACAAAAAGGGTACAAATGAATACCATCAACACCAGTCACATCTTCCTTGGGGATATCACCAAGCTGGACGCCCATGGACTCAGAGTAGTTGGTTCCATTGCTAGCAACTTTGCCCCCCAATTCCATCCATAAATTTACTAAGATCTACCTTAAACGAGTTTCTCATCTTTGTTGTTGGATAGCATGAGTTCTCCTAGTTCCAGCAAAGCCTAAGCTAGCCTACATCAACATTGATTTTACTGTTAGATTCCACTGAAAAGATGAAATGTATTGGTCAAAAAAACAATGATCAAACAAAGGAAGACAAGGATACACAGTTTCTCCTTGCCCCCACCCTTCCTGAGCATTACTCTCTTAAGCACTCCCACCCATGGCTGTCCTCTTCATGTAAGACCCCCAACTACTCCCAGATGAGCAGATGCTCAAGGAATGCCTAGTTTTGTTTACATATCTTTGTAAACAGAAAATTTTCATTCTCCCTTCAGCACATACACACATTCCTATACAGTCCTGACTGGCCACAACGGAGTATATCTTGAAGTATAAGAGCAGCTTTCAATCTCTTTCTGGTACCTCTGCCTTTAGGAGCCATTTGCTGTAATCCCAAGTCCTTACGGAGAGGCATAATCAAACAGCAGGCAGTTTAAAGGACCAGATTTTCAGGCTCAGCAATTGGACTGGTTATAATCCAAGGCAATGTTCCATGATACCTAATCATATATTCTGCAGTTGCTGAAGAGAGGGGATTTTTACTTCCCAAAAGAACTATGATTATCCTCCACAGGCAAAGTCTCCAGACTTCTTGCAGGACAACAACCGCAGAAGCTAATGTCCTGTTGCCTGAACTCTTGGACAGTCTGAGTGTACATCTTCTTCTCAAGGAGGACTCACCTCCAGGCACGTATGTCCCATTAGGGCAGAAGAAAAATTATTTATACAAAGGCTCATGCCTCTACACAGATCTGCAGGCTTAGAACGAGCAGACAATGATACTGGAATCTAATATTCTACTTAATTCTCCTTTTTCCTCTTTAAGTAATAAACCATGATTTCTATGTATCTGAAAAAGTAGTACATTAATTTTATTCATAATGCTGTCGGAGCTACAGAAGAGCCATTTCATGAAGAAATATTTTTCTTTTAGCAGAGAACGTAACCGGTCAAATTGGCAAAACTTGTGTTTAAATGTCTTAATGACAGAACTGTTTATTTTCCACAAAACTGGATTCAAATTTGACATTTAATGCGGATGAAACTAAGGCTGTTGCTCTTAATCTAAGCACTCAGAGGAGAAAAGCCTTCATAGCAGCCTTTTATCCTTTCACCGTAATGCAAAGCCTTCCAGAGGAGAGACAATGCTGGGAAGGCTGGGGTGAGGCAAGACAGCAATCTGTGGGAAGCGTGCAGGCTTTGAATCCAAGCCAAAGCCAATCTCTCTCACTCTCAAGAGCTGTCCATTAAAACAAATAAAATTAAGTCTTGTTGCTAACATACCTTGTCGACTATATTTCAGAGCAGAAAGAATGTATTTAGCATAGTTACATCCTGAAAATCATGACTTACAATGGAAGTGCTGACACATCCTGAATTGTTTGAGGCCACAAGTAGCACTGTGATAACTAAATGAGCTTTCAACCACTGTTTTAGTAGTTTAGGAACAATGGTGGAGAGCAGTGGTAGATTAAGTAATGCCACACAAAAAAAAGCTGTCCAGATGATATGATTTTCTGAATGTCACTGAGAACACCAAACACAAGACATCAAGAGACATGAGCTTTGGCAAGAGCCACTTGCAGTCTCCGAGTCTGGTCTGCTTCAAATCACAAAAATTTTCTACATAACAGGGAAATGTTTCAGCGCTGAAGAAACTATAAAGACAAACAGTTTTTATTAACACAAGCTAGGTTTGGGTTTCTATCGCTAGTGTGCTACGCTTATAGTTCATGGAGATTTATTGACCTTGCTGCTGCGAAAAAGGAGATTTCACATGCATTGCTCAGAGTAGGCAATTGTGAGCCCAAGAAGGCTATACAAGTTTTAACGGAGAAAAATGGTCTCACCGTTTGGCATGGCAGGCAAGGTTAATAGCATTCTTCTCCACATTATGAAGTAAACATCTGGACTTTTTCTTTGTTGTGCTGTATTTCTTCCTTGCTGAAAACTAAAACACTCTCCCACTGGCAGAAAACTAAAACCAGCTGCTTTTCTTGTACATTTTTAGCAATAAATTCACCTGTAAATGACAATGCAATCATTTAGACTTTCATTATTAAAGGGCCCATTCTGGACTATCAATTTTTTCTGCCAACAAAAGTGACACTGTAGAAGTACATTGTTTTATAAATGCATATTAAATTTGTTCACTGAGATAAAGACTTCTAACAGATAGCAGAAGAGAAGATGTGCAATAAGAAAGTGCTCTTTCCTCTGAAACACAAATTTACCTTTCCTTCACTATAGTCAATGTTTCTTTCTTTTTTTATTCAAATGAGCAATAATTTATTTTCAATACTGAAAAACTCATCAAAATGCAACACTAATAAACCACACCAAATGGAATACTAAGAATACTGTTTTCCCATATGGTCTTAGAAAAATCTAGAAGATCTGTATTTTTAATGTGTTAAGCCTCTGCACACAAACAATTTGATGCAGGTACATCATGGCGATTCAAGCCAAGTTTAGGGCTGGCACAGCTCAGCCATGCTCCAGTGAAAATGAAAGAAGACAAAAGCCAGACTCTTCTCAGATGTGCCCAGAGACAGGACAAGAGGAACTGGCACAAGTTGAAAGACAGGAAATTATGTTTAAATTCAAGAAAAATGTGTTTTATTCCAAGGATGGTCAAGCACCAGCACAGGTTGCCAAGAGAGGTTGTAGAGTCTCCACCCTTGGAGATACTCAAAACCCAACTGCACGCAGCGCTGAGCAACCAGCTGCAGGTGGCCCTGCTTGAGCAGGGTGTTGGACTAGACAATCTCCAGAAGCCCCCCTCCTACCTCATCCGTTCTGTGATTCCACTGGAATTTCCTGGGGTCACTGATGACCCAATATTTATTGTCTTTTGCATGAGTCATCACCTCAGCTCTTCTTCTAGCCTAATTAACGAAGCACATAAACAAGCCTTTTGGCTTGACTCTGACTTAGAAGCACCTTCACGCTCTTGACTGGGCCAGAACTGTAAATAGGGATGTGTTACATAAGGGAAATGAAATGAAATGTGGCTTAGACTCCTAACTATAAGTTAGGAGAAAAAAAAAACAATAGTGTGGGAAAATATTTATTGTATTATCAAATTGTACAAGAAACTATCAAGATAAGAAGAGCATGAAATTAAAATCCTAATCAGGTCTAGGAAATACTTCCATCAGTTGTGACAGTGACATTTAACAAGAAGTTGATACTAAAACTAGAATTGTTCACAGTCTCATAAACAGGACTACTTTTTGGCTTCCATCCCACGTTAAATTAATTTCTAAAGCTTTCTAGATATGCCCAGCAGAACCTTATGCCAAACTCTTAAGCAACTGCCTCTCATGCACTTTATTTTGGTGTAATATAAAATAATAATTTCCTTTTCCCTCACAACATTAAAATATTCTCCCAAGCCAATTTTCCACTGAATAGTCAAAAGAAACAAATACTTTTCAAGATCTGATCCACAAGCAGAAAACTAAGGATGTGAATATTTATTAAAATTAAAGCCATGGAATTCTCACATACAAAACTAAGGCTTTTTTCCTACTTAATAAGGGACAGTGATACTGAGAAAAAAATCCTGAAATAAATCAAGAAATAGTAATAATAGCATTCTGATGCATCCAGTAAAGAAAAAAAGTGAGCTTCTATTGTGGTACAAACAGGAGTTACTCCACTGAACTACACCAGTATTCATTAAACCCAGTTTACAGCAATTTACAAGATCGGTGATATATTTGACTATTGACATCTGTCCACCAGGAATCACAAAGCAGTTAATGAGATGAAACATTATTGGCATGCAATACAATTTGGCACATAGTTTTTCTCCTTTGAAAACCGCAGCTCTGAGCCATGGAGAACTTCAGCAACAAGAAACCAGCGTATCATTTAATTCTTCTTTTGGAATAAAGGATGTCTTACATGATAGCAGTTTTATTAATTGCATGTAGGATAAAGACAATCAGTCAATACTTCTCTTAACTACAGAGCTATGGCTGCAGCTAGATCCACAATTTCAGTCCTCAAATATTTCCTTCTCAAACATCTCAGTGCTGAAAAAAAGCAAATTTGTTCCCAGTATATACATCTGATCCAGAGCTAAAAAATACAGCTATCACAAATTAGAAAGTCATGCTGTATTCAGAACACGAGCAAATAAAACATGTGAATCGTAATGTGACCCCTCCTGCAATTTCATTGGGGGTGTTATTCTTTTAGTACGTTTCATAGACCTAAGACTAATTCTAAAATGCTCATCAGGATGACTAGACCATTCACCTCTACATGAACAGGAGGCATTCTGTACTCTTGTGTTTGGACCTAATCACACTACTTGCTGGCTAATGGAAACAGGCTCTGGGCTTGAAGACAGTGATTAATATCACAAATTTACAAAAAGGGTTTCTCTTACTCTTTTACCCATTCCAATATTCCCATCAGCTTCAACATATCAGATGTTCTTACTTTGCGTCATCAACCTCCGTGGCATCCCATCTGACCAGCAACACATTCAAACGTCACAGTTTTCATTTTCAGTTCTGTCCTGAGACACTTGGCACTCTCCATTTAATACTTCCACAGGGAAAAAAGGCTCCATGCGATTGATCAAATATATCACGTCGCAGTAACTTGCATTTCTATCTCTCTCTGTTCCAGTGGTACTTCATCTGCTATTCAAAAAAAAAATAATAATAATTTGGAAATTCTCAAATGCCTGATCTGTTATGGTGGAAGATTAACTAAACCTAAAACTAATTTGAAAGTGTCAGCAATATCTTTTCTGAAGAGCATTTAGGTATACTCCATGTAATAATAACATGACACGAAGTAAGTAATGAAATTATTACCGTAGGAGTGAAAATTGTTTTAAAAGAAAGACTATTATTCCTACTGAATACCACATGTTTAAGTGACTGGCATTGCATTAATAATTATAGTAGTTATCACTCTCCATTGAAGAGAAAATATATTCAGATTACTAGCTCTATTGTGTTATAGCAAAAAGAAAAAGAAGACAGATTTAACAAATGTTATTGCTGAGTTGGGGTAGTCATTTGCCAAATTCTATTCCCATTATTAAAAACCAATTTGTTTTGAGGTCACTGAAAATCTGGGTAAGAAAACTGTTATTCATACAAACATATTTTATTGGTAGAAAGTCAAATAGACGTAAACAGAGTGAACTAAAAAAATTGAATTTTTCCATCTCTTTTTGTTTTCTTATCCTTATTCTATCTGTCCCAAATATAATAGACGTTAAGAAAAATTAAAAGCTTATTCTAGTTTCCACTGTTTTATGACAAGTTGAGCTTCTATGTAGGAGAGATGGACATAAAAAAATTGCTGTTTTGAGTTCTGTTTTCTATCAGAAATCGTTAAGTAAGCTAGAAGTGCCTTTACCTTGGCAGATTTCTTCAAATAATCATTTTCCATGATGACCACCCTGTTTTCCCTGGGACTGGAGGATCTCTCTAGTGCTTCTCCCACTTGCCCATTAGACTGCTCGGCA